>NC_056729.1:1845572937-1845872937 GCF_019279795.1 Protopterus annectens | reverse complement strand
TTAACAAAGGTTCACAAGTAAATAGGCTAACAACTACCATGGCCTTAATAAGCCTAGTCACGCAACACAACCCAACTGTGTCCTTATGTATCATAGACATTTATTAGGAGAGGTATGTTAGTTGGGAAGTTTTTAGAGATTATGTGAAGGATATGTTAGTTTGGGTGTTACTGACTGTCTCTGTATATCAGAGATATGGGGCCAGACCCTATTTACTATCAACTAGTGGGTGATATATAATCAAGATGATCCTAAGATCTTCAAGTAGAATGCAGCACAGACAGAACAAGCATGAAGCCGAATGGTGGAACATTGAAATCTGTGATATAAAATCATGGTAACAGTCAAAGAAAACTGGTACAACACACCCAGTGTACAAAGTATACGTGCTGGTGGCAATGATGGGGCAGATACAATGATACTGGAAAATACTTAATGTTTTACTCAGAAGTAAGCTAACCTGGGACTAACATATAAACTAAACAATAAAGCTAAAGGCTTCTTATGAAAGTATAACTAGAGTATGGCTGCTAATGTAATGAAACTGTAAGTGCAGTAAAACAATACAAAACAATATACTTTGACGATAGATAATGAATAGATGGTCCTGCAGATCGGTTCAATTCCAAAGCTGCCACTATGGTCAAGTTCATGCACAACCAGCATTTTTAAAACCATCCTCTCATATTTGCTACCCAATTTCAGTCCAATATCTCTTTCACAGGTGACACTGCTTCTGCAAGTGGTATTTCTTTGATTAGGCTGCTACACACAGCCATCACTGTTTAGGAATGATAGCATTTGTGTTATTCCTGGTGACAGTACCCTGCACAATAAAACAGCATATATTTTTTCTTTATGGTAGTACTGTAGTCATAGCTTTGCAACAATGCAACAATTATAGAGGTTTATAATCCTGGGGTCTGTGGATGCATGTTCTTATATGCTGACTGCGCACTTCTAGTAAGGCAGAACAATCCACTGTATATTCATAAAGTAATGAGAGGGAAGACATAGAGATTACCCCGTGTAGCTTGCATAAATGTCTGCACAGAAAGACAACTTCTTAGTTTCTTTTCGTAATGCCTGCTCTGTATACTCTGTCATTTTACCAGCCTTTATCGCATAATGGACACCCACTTCAGTGGTGGACTCACAAAAGGGAAAACATGATATACACTTGTCAAAAATATTTTTTAGCCATTCACATTGATTCAGGTGGTCTTAGCTTCTATGGCAGAGCCACAGACTCTGTAAATACTGTGATTGTATACGCGCGCTACATCAAAATACCCCGTCTGACTGGTGTTACCATCTTCTCTATTATTTATTAAAATTCATTTACTGGGAAAGTCCGACTATGCCAAAATGTAATGAATACCAACCCTTCTGTGGGAAACTTCATAAGATATGCCATTGCTCCACAAAGAACCATGGGATCTACTATGGTGGTGGTCTAAGAGCAATACTTCCTCTTCTATGGCAGCATTACTTACAAAACCAACCTGGCCTTCCATGGCATGTACCAAGAATGCTCAGTATGAGCAGAACTGGCAGATAGGAAACTCCATCTGATTCTGCATATGCACCTCAAAGATATTTAGAGTACTTTGTTTTCTTACAGACTATGCATGTAGTGGTAGAAATGTAGTGGTGTCTGGACTACCCCAGAAAACAAACAATTTGCTGCCATCCCCTATAAAGGTCCTTTTCATAAATCTCCCCTTTCTATCTTTTTCCTCCTCTACTTGTATAATTCATTACCCTGAATCTTTGCGTACCAAGCCTTCAACTTTCTCACTCCTCCCAACCTCACCACACCCAGCTATACTTTCCCTTCTCATCTGTTTCATTCAGAAATCCTTCTCCTACTGCCTCCCCTTCCAGATTTATATATCTCTGTGTACAATAGTGTGTTTACTAGTCTTTCAATGAGAAGTTGTGCGAATTTACGTTTTCTTAGTTTTGCTGAACATACAGTATATCAGTGACAGCTCCCAACTGTTCAGATTTTCGCAGAATGTCTAGATTTTTGTCTCATATTTTAGAAAAAAAAAAAAAACTCCAAGACCGTCCAATGAAGACAATAATTCGATAAAAAGGCAAATCCTTTATTCAGTTGTTAAGTAATAAAAATCCAAAGGACAGCAGAATGAGAAACAGCAGTATCAGACAAGCGCTTTCGCTTGGGTAATACCAAGCTTTATCAAGTCAAAAACAGTTTCTTTCAAAGAAGCTACTGTTTAAATAGGAATCTTAATTGGTCACATGTTTAATTACAGCTGGGTCTCATTAAAGGAATCAGTTTGAAATGTCATAAGCAAGTAAATAAAGCAAATCATTCAAGTGTACATAAAAAAGTTTAACATCTGCACTACTTGTGAGATGATGCGTAACTGATAAACCGTGTTGGTACCATTATAAAATTTACATACATAAATCGTCCAACGAAAAAAACAGTATTAAAAATGTAAATGAGAATAAAAATAAAAATAAAAATAAGGATTGTGTGTAAACCAAATAGATTTAAAATCAGCAATACAGAATGGGATAAGAATGTGTGTATTACATTTTTGTTGGTCATAAGAAAATGGTGTCGTAATACACATGAATAGCACCCAGTTTGTAAGTTGTAAGATGTGTGTAAAATATGTATGAAGTGGGGTGTGGGGTGGTAATGGTATGGTAAAACATATTACAGCCTGGCTCTTCTAAGCTTCAACACTGAGCCTATGCTAAGTGTACCGTTTAACCCCGGAGGCCTTCCTGCATCCAACCTGAGCTGCCAAATCAGCTCCCTGTATTCCAGGGTTGATTCCCAGTCACCTCCTCTAGTGCTAGGGTTCACTTGCTCAAGAATCATGAAGGACAGTTTGTAATTGTGACATATGAGTGAATGTTTGAAAAAGGCATTACTTTCCTTTTTCTTTTCAATGTCATAAATGTGCTCATACAACCTTTTCCTGAATTCTCTCTCAGTTTTACCTATATAAAAGGCACCACAGGTGATGCAGAGCCCGATGTAGACCACTCCTTTGGTTCCACATGAAAAGTGGCCAGGAGATCTAATGTGAGTGTGTCTGGATTTTAGATAAATGTAGGATTTATTTGTAATAAGAGGACACTGCTTACAGGCACCACATTTGAAGGTGCCTTTGTTATGTTGTGAGTTATGGGTGGTTGTTGTGAGTTTTTTCTCAAAGATTTCTTTGAGGTTTTGCCCCCTCTTCCTCACAAAATTAGGTTTGGCTGGAATGATGTTCCTGAAATCATCATTGCTGGCCAATACAAACCAGTATTTGGAAACAATGGTTTCAATTTGTTCGGAGTTATCAGAAAAAGTGTAGATGAAGTTGCCATCCTTCTCTTTGTTTTGTTGTTGTGTAAGGTTGGGAATCTGCACTTGTGTACATCCAAGCAGTGGAGGGTATAAGGTGTCTCTTTTGGTAAGAATTTCATCCGTTAGTGAATTGAGCAAATTGACGGGGTAACCTCTTTCAATGAACATACAGTGTAGATTTTGGATCTCCTCTAAGAAGTCGGAAAATCTGCTACACATTCTTGATGCTCTTATGAGTTGTCCCTTTACTATGCCTTTCTTTTGGTGAATTGGATGCTGACTCTCATAGTGTAAAAGAGAGTTTGAGAAAGTAGGTTTCCTGTAAACCTTAGAATGTAATTCCAAAGATTGAGGGTCCCTGTGAATAGTAACATCAAGATAGTGCAATTCTTCATGGCTAATATTGTGTGTGAAGGTCAAGAACTCCGTGGTGCTGTTGATGTGTTGCAGGAAGGTCGATAACTGGTCTTCAGTGCCTTTCCAAATGAGGCAGATGTCATCAAGGTATCTGCAGTAGAAGGTGAGAAACTGTGCCCAATTCGTGCCAAGTATATACTCTTGCTCCCATCTGTGTAATACCACGTTGGCGTAATTGGTAGCGCAGGAGGCACCCATCGTTGGAGTTCTTGACCTTCACACACAATATTAGCCATGAAGAATTGCACTATCTTGATGTTACTATTCACAGGGACCCTCAATCTTTGGAATTACATTCTAAGGTTTACAGGAAACCTACTTTCTCAAACTCTCTTTTACACTATGAGAGTCAGCATCCAATTCACCAAAAGAAAGGCATAGTAAAGGGACAACTCATAAGAGCATCAAGAATGTGTAGCAGATTTTCTGACTTCTTAGAGGAGATCCAAAATCTACACCGTATGTTCATTGAAAGAGGTTACCCCGTCAATTTGCTCAATTTACTAACGGATGAAATTCTTACCAAAAGAGACACCTTATACCCTCCACTGCTTGGATGTACACAAGTGCAGATTCCCAACCTTACACAACAACAAAACAAAGAGAAGGATGGCAACTTCATCTACACTTTTTCTGATAACTCCGAACAAATTGAAACCATTGTTTCCAAATACTGGTTTGTATTGGCCAGCAATGATGATTTCAGGAACATCATTCCAGCCAAACCTAATTTTGTGAGGAAGAGGGGGCAAAACCTCAAAGAAATCTTTGAGAAAAAACTCACAACAACCACCCATAACTCACAACATAACAAAGGCACCTTCAAATGTGGTGCCTGTAAGCAGTGTCCTCTTATTACAAATAAATCCTACATTTATCTAAAATCCAGACACACTCACATTAGATCTCCTGGCCACTTTTCATGTGGAACCAAAGGAGTGGTCTATATCGGCTCTGCATCACCTGTGGTGCCTTTATATAGGTAAAACCGAGAGAATTCAGGAAAAGGTTGTATGAGCACATTTATGACATTGAAAAGAAAAAGGAAAGTAATGCCTTTTTCAAACATTCACTCATATGTCACAATTACAAACTGTCCTTCATGATTCTTGAGCAAGTGAACCCTAGCACTAGAGGAGGTGACTGGGAATCAACCCTGGAATACAGGGAGCTGATTTGGCAGCTCAGGTTGGATGCAGGAAGGCCTCCGGGGTTAAACAGTACACTTAGCATAGGCTCAGTGTTGAAGCTTAGAAGAGCCAGGCTGTAATATGTTTTACCATACCATTACCACCCCACACCCCACTTCATACATATTTTACACACATCTTACAACTTACAAACTGGGTGCTATTCATGTGTATTACGACACCATTTTCTTATGACCAACAAAAATGTAATACACACATTCTTATCCCATTCTGTATTGCTGATTTTAAATCTATTTGGTTTACACACAATCCTTATTTTTATTTTTATTTTAATTCTCATTTACATTTTTAATACTGTTTTTTTTGTTGGACGATTCATGTATGTTAAATTTTATAATGGTACCAATACGGTTTATCAGTTATGCATCATCTCACAAGTAGTGCAGATGTTAAACTTTTTTATGTACACTTGAATGATTTGCTTTATTTACTTGCTTATGACATTTCAAACTGATTCCTTTAATGAGACCCAGCTGTAATTAAACATGTGACCAATTAAGATTCCTATTTAAACAGTAGCTTCTTTGAAAGAAACTGTTTTTGACTTGATAAAGCTTGGTATTACCCAAGCGAAAGCGCTTGTCTGATACTGCTGTTTCTCATTCTGCTGTCCTTTGGATTTTTATTACTTAACAACTGAATAAAGGATTTGCCTTTTTATCGAATTATTGTCTTCATTGGACGGTCTTGGAGTTTTTTTTTTTTCCTGGGTTTGTGTGTCTCATATTTTAGAGCTGTTCCTAGGTTCATCGGTTCTTAGGTTGGTACTAGGCTAACAGCCCTAGGGTCTATACAAGCCTAGCCATAACAGTTCTCCGGCTATTTCTACCCAGGACATTTACTTCCCTGGTCCCCTGTCTAGCAGGGTGACTGACGTGATCCCCAGGGTGAATTTCCTATCTCCCATCGAGCTGTCAAGGTTCCTTTTGAAGAGGGCCAAAGAGGCGCCCTGTTTGACATGTATGGGCAGTCTCTGGGACAGGAACCTATCCTTCCAGCATGTTTTGTTCATTGTGATGACCAGGTTTAGATCCCTGGAACACGTGGCTCTGAGGGACTGGGATTTCTTTAAGTGTAGCATGTCCAACAGCTCTGGGTTTGACATGGCCTTGTATGTTAAGCAGAGATCGCCTCTGAGTAGACAATATGTGACAGAGTATAGCTGGAGTTTTTTAGACATTCAGCATAAGGCATCTGCTTTAGGCCTGTAATTCTTTTAGTGAGGTATTTCTGCAGCCTTTCCAACTGTTGGAGTTGTCTTATGAGGTACATACTGAATGGGACATTGTACTCTATAATGGGTCTAATGAGGGATGAGTACAGTGAGACAATGACCTCCTTTTTTATGGATGAAAAGCCCTTAGTGATGAGATGTGCCACATAGAAGGATTTACTGACTGTTGTAGTGATGTGGTTATCGAAGGTGAGACCACTGTCCACTTGTGTCCCTAAGTCCCTTATCACACTTTCAGTGTTTAGTGTACTGCCACTTATGTGGTAATTCATGGGTACATGTTTTTTCCCAAAGGGTATAACTATACATTTCTTGGCATTGAGCTTGAGCCCATGGCTCTGTCACCAAGCATTTGTCTCTGTAAGGCCCTTTTGCAGAATATCCACATCACTTGGGGATTCAATAATGGCTCCCAGTTTGCAGTTATCTGTGAACTTTGTTAGCCACAGTCCCTTGGTGTTGGTCTGTACTTTGAAGAAGTAGATGCCAGACAAGAGAGGTCCCAGGACTGAACCCTGTGGTATTCGACTTGTCACTTGTCTGGAGCTGGATTTGGAGTCGACTACTTTTACAGTCTGGGTTCTGTCAGTAAGCCAGTTTGCGACCCATCAAGTGACGTAGGGATTAATGCCCAGCTTAGTAAGTTTATCAATGATTCCAGAGTGGTGGATGGTGTCAAAGGCCTTGGCGAGGTCCAGGTAGGCTGTGTGGACCATCTTACCCTCGTTCATGACTCTGGAGACTGATTCGGAGAAGTCAATAAGGTTGATGAGAGATCGGCCATTCACGAACCCAAACTGGGTGGGGTCCAGTGTTAGAAGGTTGCCAATGTCTTTGTTTATAAGTTCCTGATAAAACATTTGGTTTTCTGGCAAATCAGCGAGGACTGAATTAATAAAATAATGACAGCCATTTCAGTTTCAGCCTTCATATCCTTCAGAAAATGCATGGTAACACAAAACCTTTTATTCCAACAACCTTCTAAGATTGTACAAGCAATGTTTAAAATTTGTCCCTAGTTTTGGCCTTTGTTCCCCATTAATTTTGGCTTTGCCTAGATATCTTGTACTACAAGGTTGAGAGGTATGATCAATGTAACATAGTATGTGTAACTAGAGTTCACAGTGTGGTACAATATTCATTATGTGATCAATGTAACATAGTATGTGTAACTAGAGTTCACAGTGTGGTACAATATTCATTATGTGATCACTGTAACATAGTATGTGTAACTAGAGTTCACAGTGTGGTACAATATTCATTATGTGATCAATGTAACATAATATGTGTAACTAGAGTTCACAGTGTGGTACAATATTCATTATGTGATCAATGTAACATAGTATGTGTAACTAGAGTTCACAGTGTGGTACAATATTCATTATATGATCAATGTAACATAGTATGTGTAACTAGAGTTCACAGTGTGGTACAATATTCATTATGTGATCAATGTAACATAGTATGTGTAACTAGAGTTCACAGTGTGGTACAATATTCATTATGTGATCAATGTAACATAGTATGTGTAACGAGTTCACAGTGTGGTACAATACTCATTATGTGATCAATGTAACATAATATGTGTAACTAGAGTTCACAGTGTGGTACAATATTCATTATGTGATCAATGTAACATAGTATGTGTAACTAGAGTTCACAGTGTGGTACAATATTCATTATGTGATCAATGTAACATAGTATGTGTAACTAGAGTTCACAGTGTGGTACAATATTCATTATGTGATCAATGTAACATAGTATGTGTAACTAGAGTTCACAGTGTGGTACAATATTCATTATGTGATCAATGTAACATAGTATGTGTAACTAGAGTTCACAGTGTGGTACAATATTCATTATGTGATCAATGTAACATAGTATGTGTAACTAGAGTTCACAGTGTGGTACAATATTCATTATGTGATCAATGTAACATAGTATGTGTAACTAGAGTTCACAGTGTGGTACAATATTCATTATGTGATCAATGTAACATAGTATGTGTAACTAGAGTTCACAGTGTGGTACAATATTCATTATGTGATCAATGTAACATAGTATGTGTAACTAGAGTTCACAGTGTGGTACAATATTCATTATGTGATCAATGTAACATAGTATGTGTAACTAGAGTTCACAGTGTGGTACAATATTCATTATGTGATCAATGTAACATAGTATGTGTAACTAGAGTTCACAGTGTGGTACAATACTCATTATGTGATCAATGTAACATAATATGTGTAACTAGAGTTCACAGTGTGGTACAATACTCATTATGTGATCAGTGTAACATAGTATGTGTAACTAGAGTTCACAGTGTGGTACAATATTCATTATGTGATCAATGTAACATAGTATGTGTAACTAGAGTTCACAGTGTGGTACAATATTCATTATGTGATCAATGTAACATAGTATGTGTAACTAGAGTTCACAGTGTGGTACAATATTCATTATGTGATCAATGTAACATAGTATGTGTAACTAGAGTTCACAGTGTGGTACAATATTCATTATGTGATCAATGTAACATAGTATGTGTAACTAGAGTTCACAGTGTGGTACAATACTCATTATGTGATCAATGTAACATAGTATGTGTAACTAGAGTTCACAGTGTGGTACAATACTCATTATGTGATCAATGTAACATAGTATGTGTAACTAGAGTTCACAGTGTGGTACAATATTCATTATGTGATCAATGTAACATAGTATGTGTAACTAGAGTTCACAGTGTGGTACAATATTCATTATGTGATCAATGTAACATAGTATGTGTAACTAGAGTTCACAGTGTGGTACAATATTCATTATGTGATCAATGTAACATAGTATGTGTAACTAGAGTTCACAGTGTGGTACAATATTAATTATGCAGTATAGCAAAGGCTACTCTATGTCCTTATACAGTAAAATGTTTAGCAATCTACTGCCAATCTTGTACTGTTTAATTCTACATTTGTTTTTGAACCCTTGATTGTATTATTTCTCAATGTAAATTACAATGCGACCAACAGCTTATATTAACATTGGGTCTATACACACTGAGCCGAGTGGAGGAGGGGCATTGACTACAACTCTGATCTGAGATTTATAACAAGTATCCTTTTTTGGCTTATTTTTACTGGTTGTTGCTTCTGGTAATGTATATATATAGCACTTTTTATTGCCTGCTGCATACTTTTTACTGTATTTTATTGCTATTAACTAATCTGTACGGTTAAACTAAAATTGTCTGCCTTACAGAACCTGAGAAATAAGTTTTTTACTGTCACACTGTTTGTAAAGCTTTATAGCTAGTTTCACTGTGTGAAATGTATTAACGGGAAATTTTCTGTACTAGTTGAGCACCTATTTGTTTGTTCTGATTTCCTGCCAAGAAGTGTATCATATAACTGATTTGTTTGCAGTTAAAAGCATTCTGTAGAGTCTCCTTGCTCCTTTATAGGATTAAAAACTTTCATTTTGTGTCTCACTGCTGTGATAAACATTTCTGTAGTGTTTACTGTCTAAAAGAGTGTAGGCTACTAGCTTCAGTATTGTTCACCACCCTCCCCCCGTGTTGGTGTCTTTGGAGTTATACTTGGTGTCTTTACAGTTGCCTGCCCCTACTGTAAATTTGATTTGGGACAATCCTCCCAGTCTAGTGCATTAGCTCATTTTACCTAATACAGAGAGAACGTTTGAGAAGGCCAACCCACTTAGTTTCCTAACCTTGAATTATCTTCTGCTTCTTCTCTCTCCCTTTCCTTTAACAAAAAAAAAAAACCTTTGCTAGACTCTCCCTGTGTTCTGCTTAACTGTAACAAAAAAATTACACTTGTTTCCTTCCTTTCCTGTAACTAGTCTAGTCCAGGTACAGATTTGCTATACCCAGAACTGTTTGTAAGCTTCTGAGCTCTCCAAGCCTTTCTGTGTTGGAGGCAAGCCTTCTAAGCACTAGGTAACCTATCTACCACATAAGGAGTGGTTTCTGGCCCAAAAATTGTAGTTATTGGCCGTTTGGGCAGTTTTTCCATTTCTATCAACTTCCTGATTTAAAAGCCCACATTTGCACTTGTCCCCCCCCCCCTTCCTGTAACTAGTCTAGTTCAGATACAGATTTGCTGTATCCAGGACTGTTTATAAGCTCCTGAGCCACCTCAAGCCTTTCTATGTTGGAGGGAAGCCTTCTAGCTTATCAGTGGGAGTGCTACGCACTAGGTAACCTATCTACCACATAAGGAGTGGTTCTGGCCAAAAAAATTGTAGTTACTGGCCGTTTGGGCAGTTTTTCCATCTCTCTCAACTTTCTGATTTAAAAGCCTGCATTTTCACTTGTTTTACCCTTTCCTGTAACTAGTCTAGTCCAGATACAGATTCTTAGTTTTAGCACTTGAATTTGCTTATTTGTGCTCAGCACTTGTTCAGAACTTGTTGTAAGCACTAAATAAGCTACAAATTACTACAACACTCAGCCTTCCTCATTACCTAGAGGAAAACAGTTTTTGTACTTACTTTCCTCACCTGCTTAGAGAAAAACAGCTCTTGTACTCACTTTCCTCACTTGTCTAGAGGAAAATATTTTTTTATTCAGGCATGTCCAAAGATCAGCTCCCAGTGTTCTCTCCTGTCTATCTGATGAATCTGGGCATCGTGGGGCAATGTAGCAATTGCCTCATGTACACAGACAACCCTCTCCTCCTACCACCCAACACTATAACCTGTGAGAGATGCACTTATCTAGCCAAACTGGAGGTAAAGCTCTCTCCAACCAAGACTGAACTTGACAGTCTAGAGGAGAAGGTAAACACTTACACCACACCACACTCATCCCATAGTCCTACTAAACCTACACCACCAAAATCCACACAAAGAAACACAAAAACATTTGCAGAGGCCCTCAGTAGTAATCTTCTCAAGCAGCAGAGACCTCCAAAGTAGAAACGCAAGCAACCTCCACCCCCCAACACAATCCAAATGACACATAGCCCACAGACTCAGTGTGCCAATAAACCACAGCCCATAAGGCAAAACAACGTACCCAACACACTAGTCATAGGTGACTCTATAGTCAGGCATACTGATGTCCCACTCACCAGGCTAAACAAGGAGAAGGTTATTGTCAGCTGCCTGTCGGGTGCCAGGATCCGCCACATAACCTACATACTCAGGTCACTCCACAACAAGTACAGATATGACTCTGTCATTGTCCATGTTGGTGTGAATGACCTAAGACGTACCTCCCTGGACCATATGAAGAGAGACATGGAAGAGCTCTCCCATCTTGTAGCCCAGGCAGGTACAATGCTAGCCCTGAGTAGCATCCTGCCATCGCCCAGAATGATCCAGCAGTACAAGGACAAAATGACTGACCAACAATTGGCTAAGCTTCTGGTATCATTCTAAGGGGATCCAGTATCTGTCTGCCTGGGACGACATGGTCAACAGGCCACGATGCTTTGCCAGAGATGGCCTGCACCTGCCACCCCTGTGGATTCCGGATACTGGCTAAGGCTCTTGCTGCCCCTATAATCCCTTTTTCAAGCAAGATAAAAATTACAAATTCACCACCTTAACAGGAACATGCAAGCAAATACTGAGGGTAATGCTACTCAGTGCTAGAAGTCTAAATCTCAAAATGCACTCCCTCGAGGCACTCCATAAAATGGAGAACATCAATATATGTGCAGTGACTGATGCCTGGTTCAAGGCTCTAGACCACACCCCTGCATTACCAGGCTTTAACTCATACCACACTTTTTAGCCACCTAACCTGGACCGGAACACCAAAGGCGGAGGTGTGTCCATATTCATTAAGGATATCCACACCTCCAGCCTAGTTGCTCAGCATAATGCATCTGAGGTTATCCAAGTGCAACTAAATCTGGGCAAAACTGCAATCCAAATTGTAGCTTGCTACAGATCCCTTGCCATGCCCCAGGATTTCCACTCCTCTTTTCTTGATATACTGGAAAATATTAGGGTTCAACCAAACACCCTAATAATGGGTGATTTCAACTACCCCACCATTAACTGGGTAAGGTGGTTCACACAGCCTATCTTGACCTTGCTCATGTACCAACTCCTTCGCTCAACGCTTTCTGGAATTCATAAATTACAATGCCCTGGATGAACTTATCCACACCCCCACCAGGGGCAACAATATCCTAGACCTAGTCATTACCAACATGAGTGACCAGTGTTCCACAGCTGAAGTCAATTCCTCGTTGGTCAGATCTGACCATAAGCTAATCACCCTAGATATCTACATCCCGCCCCTACTCCCCGTTAAGGAAACCAGGGTAAAACATTTCTCTAAAGCCAACTTCATGCTTATTAAGACAGAAGTGGCAAACTTCATGACACCCATGCAGATGGACAATACAGTTACGACTGCCGAATCTTACACAGATGCACTCTACAAGCACTTACACGAGTGCATGGATCGTGCCATCCCAAACAGAACCAAGATGCTATCCTCCAAAAAAAGGAAGCCAATCTGGTGACCCCCAGCTATAAACAAACTCTGCAACAGAAGGAAAAAACTGTTGCAAAAGAGAGTAAAATCCCATGAGTGGAGGAGTTCCCTGGTCAGCCTCAGTAAGAAGCTGAAATCCCTTATAAGATCCTCCAAAGCTAGCTACGAAAACAAAATTGCCACTGATTCTAGGAACAACCACAAAGCATTCTATAGCTATGTCAAGAATCTCAATGGCAACACCCAAATCTGCTCTGCGTTACAGCACAACGGCACGAAAATTACTGAACCAACTGATATTGCAAACATCCTGGCAGATAGGTTCAGTGCTAACTTTACCCCCCCTCACCCCCTAAAGGGCCCATCTCAATACCAAAGGATTGCCAAATTCCAGTAATCATAGCCACCCAGGTAGAAACCACACTCTCCAAAGCTAAGAATACAGCATCCATGGGACCAGATGACATTCTGGA
The DNA here is from genome assembly GCF_019279795.1 of Protopterus annectens. Taxonomy (NCBI): domain Eukaryota; kingdom Metazoa; phylum Chordata; order Ceratodontiformes; family Protopteridae; genus Protopterus; species Protopterus annectens. The sequence goes on along the minus strand of NC_056729.1, from coordinate 1,845,859,793 downwards.
ATATGTACTACATGAACTACAAAATGAACTGGCACCTCACCTAAGTGTCATGTTTAATCATAGCCTCACCTCAGGCTTTGTGCCCACTGAGTGGCACACAGCTACAGTTATCCCACTCCACAAGGGGGGATCCACCTTGGATCCCGGGAACTACTGTCCCATCAGTCTGACGAGCCTGATCTGCGAGGGCATGGAACGCATTATCATGAAACTTATAAACAAAGACATTGGCAACCTTCAATCATTAGACCCCACCTAGTTTGGGTTTGTGAAGGGCTAATCTTGTCTCCTGAACCTGACTGACTTCCTCAAATCAATCTCCAGAGCTGTGGAAGAGGGTAAGGCGGCCCACACAGCCTATCTGGACCTCACCAAGGCCTTCAACACCATCCTCCACTCTGGAATCATAGATAAACTTACTAAGCCGGGCATAAATCCCTACGTCACTCGATAGGTTGCCAACTGGCTTACTGACAGAACCCAGCTGTAAAAGTAGCTGACTCCAAATCCAGCTCCAGATAAGTGACAAGTGGATTACCTCAGGGTTCAGTCCTGGGACCACTCTTGTTTGCATCTACTTCTCTGAAGTACAGGCCAACACTAAGGGATTCTGGCTAACAAAGTTCACAGATGACTGCAAACTGGGAGCCATTGTTGAATACCCAAATTATGTGGATATTCTACAAAAGGGCCTTACAGAAACAGATGCTTGGTGCCAGAACCATGGGCTCAAGCTTAATGCCAAGAAATGTATAGTTATCCCCTTTGGGAAAACCATGTACCCATGAATTACCACATAGGTGGCAGTACACTAAACACCGAAAGTGTGATGAGAGACTTAGGGACACAGGTGGACAATAGTCTCACCTTCGATAAAGACATCGCTACAACAGTCAGGAAATCCTTCTATGTGACACACCTCATCACTAAGGGCTTTTCATCTAGAAAAAAGGAAGTTATTATCTCACTGTACTCATCCCTCATTAGACCCATTATAGAGTATAATGCCCCAATTTTGTATGTACCTCACAAGACATCTGCAACAGCTGGAAAGGGATCTAAACCTTGTCATCACAATGAACAAAACATGCTGGAGGGATATGTTCCTGACCCAGAGACTCCCCATACATGTCAAGCTGAGCGCCTCCTTGGCCCTCTTCAAAAAGAACCTTGATGATTGGATGGGAGATTGGAAATTCACCCCTTGGATCATGTCAGTTGCTCTGCTAGACAGGGGTCCAGGGAAGTAAATATTGTGGGAAGAAATATCCAGTGAATTGTTATGGCTAGGCTTGTATAGGCCCTAGGGCTGATAGCCTAGTACCAACCTATGAACCTGTAAACCTATGGAAAATCTGTGTCAGTCTTTCCCAGGAGTGTCTGTGAAGTTGTATAAATACTTATCTCAAAGTGTGTGTGTGTTTCAGCTAATTGGGCAGGCAAACGAAGCACTGGTTGGACAGAGACAGTACATGAGGTTAGCTTGCCAGCTAGGCTGAGATCTGAACCCTATAGCTGTGCCAGTGGGGAGTCTTATTGGGGACCTAAGGAGCAAGGGAGCAACCAGCCCCAGACTGACTGTGATCTCTGTGTGCACTTAAGGGAAATTGTACTTTACTGTGTGCATTTGTTATCCTTTTCACATATATGAGATGCGCTCTCTGGTGTTAGTGGTGAGGATTGAGGCTCCTTGATTGCTGGGCCAGGGCATGGCCATCACATGTGGTTTGCAGTGGTGGGATCCACTTTACATTTGTGATGGTGGTGGATATCCACATCACATATTAATTAGTTGGCAATACTATTTGGCTTGTAGTGGTGTGGATAGAGTGAATCCTGTAGTTTATGTACAGTGATCTCTGAAGGTGTTTTGTAATCTAAAACAGCCAGGTAGTGAAAGCTCAGAGTTCAGATCACAATTGTTTTATTTATTTTGTTAGCTTAGTTAGTCAGGGTGAGCAGGCAAGCATGTCAGCAGAAGAGTACGGAAAGCTGACAAGGAGCCAGCTGGCTGAGATGTGCCAGGCTAGGGGACTGGTGCATGGAAACCTGACTAAGGCAGACCTGATTGCAGCCTTGGTTACAGCTGCATCAGAAAACAGCACCCAGGAGGACAATCAGACTGGCAGTGGAGCTACAATACCCTCGGAGAATGGACAGCTCAACCTTTCTGCGAAGGACAATCAGACTGGCAGTGGAGATACAATATCCTTGGAAAATGAACAGCTCAACCTTTCTGCAGTGGACTTAAAAATACAGCTGGAGCTAAAGAGACTTGAGCCGGTGGCCAGGCATTTGGAGATAGAAACCAAAGAAAAGGAGCATCAGAGGAGGCATGAGAGGGAAATGCTGACTCTTCACCAGAGTCATGGAGGTAATGGGAAAGGGAATAACTGGACCCCAGTAGCACAACAGGTCAGTAAATTTCTTCCACAATTTAAAGAAGGGGATAATTTTGATAGTTTCATTCATATGTTTGAGAGGGTATGCAAACAGTATAGTGTTGACCAAAGGCTCTGGGTATGGTTCTTAACCCCCTTACTCCATGGGAAAGCTGTAACTTGTTTATCAAAAATGCCTGACTCTGTTTTGATTATACTGCTGTAAAACATGTCTTTTAGGATGTTTTAAGCTAACACCTGAAATGTATAGGAAAACGTTTCGTGAGCGTAGATGCAAGGCAGATGAAAGTGTGTGTGAATATGTTGCTGAAATGAGCACTTATTTTCATAGCTGGGTGAGTGGATGTCAGGTCACCACTTTTGAAGGGCTGGCAGACCTTTTGGTGAGGGAACAAGCCCTTAGCACTTTGCCTGAGGACACAAGGATCTGGTTAGCTGATAGACGATGTGCTACTTCAGATGAGTTGGGGAAGGAGGGATGCCTATACCTGGCCAGAAGGGCAACCCTGCACAGGAAGGGGACCCCCAGTACTACTCATGGGTCTAAAGGAACCCATGGTGGGCAGCACAGACTGCTCCAACAGAATCTGCCAGTAGCAGGGAAAGCCACTAGTCCAGGTACACGTCCAGGAGCTAGGGTTAAATGTTTTGAATGCAACAAGTGGGGCCATGTGGCATGCAGGTGTCCACAGAGGCAAGGTGGGCGACCAAAGGTGAGGGAGCCAGTAAGTGGGAAAGACAAAATGCCAATAGTAGGTTGTCTTGGGACAACAAGGGTACCAAACTACCACCAGAGGCTATATCCTATTGTAGTGAATGGCAAAGAGGCCATTGCCAAGAGAGACACAGCCTCTGATATAACCATTGTAAAGCTTGCGATGGTTACAGAGGAGCACTACTTGTCTGGGCAGTCTACTCCAGTCAGGGTTTTAGAAGGGATCCCATACCACATACCTTTGGCTAGGGTTCACCTTGACTGGGAGGGTGAAAAAGGAAGCCAGCGAGTAGGTGTGTTTAAGGATATACCCGCAGATGTCCTAATAGGGAATGATTTTTGATAGGGCAGTACCATGTACTTATGCAGTTGCACGCAGTGAGGCTAGGAGACAAGCATGTGGATCTGGTAGCCTGGGGGAGACCCAGACAGACTGCATACTTGCAGCCAGGACTGGTGAGGTGGTTACGTCAGGAAGGAAGCTACTTTGTAGCAGTGAGACTGAAGGTGATCCACAGCTGCTTGAGGGTACTGATGTTCCCTTAGATGGGGTAACTGCAAAGGTAGAGGTGAGTAGTAGTACCCAGGCTGACAGTGAGGCACCGCTGTCAGAGGATGCCAGCCTTCCTGTGGAAGGGGAACTGGGAAGGGTTACAAGGAGGGAGTTGAGAGAGGCTCAGCTCTCAGACCCTACATTGCAAGACCCAAGGCAGGTAGCTAGGGAGGCACCTGATTCTCAAGGGAAGGGAGAATCTGTATACTGGGACAAAGGATTACTATACAGAGAGTGGACTCCTGAGGGAGGGCTAGAAGGTGAGAGAGTACAGCAGTTGGTAGTGCCTAGAGCCTACCATCTGGCACTTCTAGCCATAGTCCATGATATTCTCTTTGCAGGTCATATGGGCATAAAATGTACAAACAGGCATATTATGTAGAACTTCTATTGACCTGGAATTTCCAGAGATGTAACAGGGTACTGCAGGACCTGTGAGCAGTGCCAAAAGGTAGGCAAGGCAGGAGACAAGGTGAGAGCTCCTTTGATGCCTTTGCCTGTGATTGAGGAGCCATTTCAGAGGGTAGCTATGGATATTGTGGGTCCTCTGCGTACCCCAAGTTCCACAGGGAAAAAGTATATCCTAGTGGTAGTGGATTATGCTACACAATACTCTGAGGCAGTGGCTTTGTCCTCCACTGAGGCAGAGAAGATGGCAAATGCTTTGTTAGAGATTTTCAGCAGGGTAGGTTTCCCAAAAGAAATACTGTCTGACAGAGGTGCCAATTTCAGATCAGACCTGCTGGCTTGTCTGTGGAAGTCCTGTGGGGTGAAGCACATGAAGACCACCCCCTTTCATCCCCAGACTAATGGTCTTGTTGAAAGGTTAAACTCTACAATCAAGTCCATGCTACAGGCATTTGAAGATCAGTTTAAGAGGGAGTGGGACAAATATTTGCCCCATCTGTTGTTTGCCTATAGAGAGGTTCCCCAGGAATCCACAGGTTTTTCATCCTTTGAGTTGCTGTATGGGCATAAGGTGAGGGGACCTCTAGATTTAATTCGAGATGAGTGGGAAGGTGAGTGTGAACCTCACAAGGAGTCTGTTGTGGCATACATCCTAAACCTCAGGACAAGGCTCAGGGAACTCATGGGCTTGGCCCAGGAGAAGCTGGCAGAAGCCCAACAACAGAAAAAGGTGTGGTATGACAGGAGTGCTCGAGCTAGAGAGTATGCTGTGGGGCAGCAGGTAATGGTTCTCATTCCTGTCAGATAAAATAAGCTGCAAGCAGCTTGGGAGGGACCCTACAAGGTGGTAAGAAAGGTAAGTGATGTTAACTACTTGGTGGAACTGCTAGGCAGATGGCAGGGGCACAAATTGTACCATGTTAACATGATGAAACCTTACCATGACAGGGAGGCCCTTGTGCTGAGCATTTGCAGTGGATTACAGGAGGAGTCTGAGGGAGATCTGGTGACTGATCTCCTCAGTGAGTCTCGGGCTGACACCTCAGTGGAAGGGGTAGGAATATTAAAAAATAAGATAACGGAGGTTACAAATCACGCCAGTCGAGGTAGTGGAAAAATCCTTTTACTTAATTTGTAAGTGCTTTCATGCACAGGAATATGTGCACTTCTTCAGACAAATTTACAATGTAAAACTGAGCATTTTATGTAAGCTTGTGGACAAGCCCTCTAATTAATCACTCATGTCATTATTCAATTAATTCCTGTTGAACAATTTCTTTGAGCTTGAATTCTTAAAGCTCCACATTGATGCTTAGAATGCTGTTGTTCCACACTTTTATAATAACTAACCAACCAACTGAATGAATTCATTTATAACAATGTACAAAATACAAAATTTTTAACTCAACTAACCGTACAAAAATAATAATAATCATGATCACATCATATTTAAAACCTTCTGTAAAATATATTTGCTAAATACATTGAAACAAATCTGTAATCAATTAATGTTACTTCTAAACTATAAAAATCTGTATATTCTTTTTTTAAAAGAATTTTATATATATATATATATATATATATATACATATATATATATATATATATATATATATATATATGTTTGTATAATGTATTTTATATATAACAAATATTGTTAATGAAATAGTATATTCATAGATATATATAATGGTTCAAAATATAAAAAAGAATATATACATTTTTCATAGTTTAGCAGTAACATTAATTGCTTATAGATTTGTTTAATGTATTCAGCAAATATGTTTAAAGAAGGTTTTAAATATGATGTGATTACGAATATTTTTGTATCTTTAGTTGTGTTAAAAATTTTGAATTTCGTATATTGTTAACAAATGAATTTATTTAGTTGGTTGGTTAGTTATTATAAAAGTGTGGAACAACAGCATTCTAAGCATCAATGTGGAGCTTTAAGAATTCAAGCTCAAAGAAATTGTTCAACAGGAATTAATTGAATAATGACATGAGTGATTAATTAGAGGGCTTGTCCACAAGCTTACATAAAATGCTCAGTTTTACATTGTAAATTTGTCTGAAGAAGTGCACATATTCCTGTGCATGAAAGCGCTTACAAATTAAGTAGAAGGATTTTTCCACTACCTCGACTAGCATGATTTGTAACCTCCGTTTTTTTTTTTTATTAGTCTACTTGTTTGTTCGTTTTTCTGGTTTTCATGGCTGAAGGTAGCGGTGGTTTGCAATCGCAGTCGCAAGGATTATTTGGTTCAAGTCCTGCACTTGGTAGAACTAATGAAGATGTGGATGCCGTTGGTTATTTAACTGCTTTAATCCAACAACTTACGCAGCGTGTGGAGGATTTAGCTACTAGAATGGAGACTCAAAGTTCCAACAACACGCCTGCTGTTCGTCCTAAGACGGGGACAATCTTTCAAAGTTTACCGGTCCCTGTATCTCAATCAGCGAACATTTCACCAACCACTTTTTCAGGCGTGGTGAGTTCTAACAACACCGCGACTAGTAGTATACCACCTGGACAGGGTGGAAGTCAAGATACGCATGCAGTTGGATCTGTTATTGAATCTGCAAATACAACAACCAACATAACACGTTCCAATGATTTGCCTGTTCTTGAAGAATTTTTTAACACACCTGACATTAATTTCAATATGTCAAGTAAAACAGGTTTAGCGAGTCAAATGGATTTGCAAGAAAATAACATGTATTGTAACATAGTCGCTAACCTTAAACAATTTGACATTTACTTATTACAATTTAAAAAGCTGCAAATAGAAATTCTTTACTTTCACGAATGTTTGAACCTTAAAATTTTGCCAAAAGGACTGCGTCAGTGGAAATATCCATGTGGCACAATTAAACAATCTGAATTTCATCTCCGTTTAATACAACATTTCAATCAGCAAGGCTTTAAGTTTTTAGAGCTACTAATAGATGAGTATACCCAACAAATGGCAACATTGAAGGAGAAACTATCGGTCACAGATAAAGCTTTTAAATCCGATCCAGGGTTCTCCAGATATGAATATGATTACACTAGAATTTTTTCAAGTATAAGCGCTTTGATAAATAAAATAAGCGAAACTAAGAAGAGGAAGATCCACAGGGACAGGTTAGCATATGAGAAAGGCACCGCCTATCCGGATCCGCCTGTAAACAAAAGCGCGCATGTCACCAATCCATTGGTGCATGAATCCAATGTGCCATTTGGTACGGATACACATTCCCTAGTAGAGGATGAACTAGATATACTTTTGAACACAGACAATAGCTCATTGTCCCCTAATGAACAACCTCCTCAAGACCTTAGACGCAGCGAGCGTATTAATAACAACAAAACGAAACAGAATCATCAAGGAAATCAACAGAACAATAAACAAAACCATCAACAGGGTTTTCAGCGTGGCCAATCCGGCTCCCAAAAGAAAACGAATTGGAACCGGAAAGGCCACAACAGATTTGTATCCAACAAACGCAAGAGGTAACACAAAACGGAAAATTTCCGAAAATTGTGTTAAGCAAGAGCAATGACTTTAAGTTATATAATTTTACAAGTTTTGAAATATGTCTTGATTTTGTTGAATTATCGGCAAAGGGTTTTTCATTTGTCTTGCCCTCTAAGTTTAATATTGCTAAAGTGCTTTGTGATTTAAAATTATTTTTACGCAAGTTGAATTTAAAAATGTTTTTTGGTGGACAGGAGGTTAACCAATTTACAAAAGAACATGTAGCAAGTGTTTTTAATACTCCTTTAGACAACAATTTAATGATTTTCGAAAAAATAACTGAACTTCATTTACGGGGTTTATACAATGAAAGTAGAATAAACAAATCGATGTCTTCAAGAGAAATTGACTTAATAACTTTTGTAAAAGTACATGAAATACGAGTTATGAAGCCTGATAAATGGGGAGGAGCTGTTTTAATGCACGAAAAAGATTATGTGGAGAAAATGCATGCTTTATTACTCTCTAAAGAATATAAAAAGGTATCACTCAATGAGTTTAATCAAGCTTATCAAAAAATTAGGAACCTTTTGAGTGATTTATTTATAGAAGGAAGCATTTCTCTCGATTTATATCACTATTTTTCAATGCCAGCACCCCTTACTCCAGTTTTGTTCGGTGTTCCGAAGCTACATAAGAATGTTAGTGTACCTCCCTTTAGACCTATAATAGATGGATGTAATTCAATAACCTATCCCTGTGCTAAATGGGTTGACGACAAGTTGAAAGAATTTCTCAAAACTGAAAGCCAAATATGCAAAGATTCCTGGCATGTCTTGCAGAGTTTAAATGACATTCCCTTTAATGTTAGTTATACATTTCTAACAGCTGACATCAGAAACTTGTATACGGTCATTCCCCAAAACACAGGCTTAGATTGGGTTAGAGATTTTCTATTATTAAAAAACTGTCCAGGCAATGATGTGGATTTGATAATTTGTATCTTGGAAATAGTACTAGAAAATAACTATTTCATGTTTCAAAAGGATATATTTTTACAGCAATCAGGCGTGGCCATGGGCTCCCCGTGTGGGGGCAGTTTCGCCAACGCAGTGATGGCTTACTGGGAGCGTACTTTTCTTTTTCCAGACGATCTTTTTTGTGAAATTGTAGTGCGGTATACACGTTATCAGGATGACATTCTTATGATAGTTAATGGCGCTCAGAAAGAAGCCATACAGTTAATTAATGAAATGAACTGCCTTTCCTCTTTTTTGAAATTCACTTACGAGTTCAGTGGGACATCAATTAACTTCTTGGATATTAACATTGCAAAAGATTTAGTGAATGATACATTTACTACTAAAATTTATAGAAAGCCAACATATAGTAACTCTTTCTTACACTTCACCAGTTGCCATCCCTACTATCAAAAGAAGGGAGTGGTCAAAGGACAATTTGTCCGAGCTTCCCGAATGTGCTCCACAGAAGAAGCATTTGAAGAGGAATGTTGGCAACTTTGCAATATTTTTTTTAATAGAGGTTACCGAATAGGCTGGTTAGTGCAGTTTTTTGGGAAGTCAATAATAAAAGGAAAACCGGACTAATAAGTCTGATTTTCAAAGGAACACGTAGCAACATTGAACAAGTAAGTCAAAATACTAATACACTTAGTAAAACCATCGAAAGTAATAGAAGTGCCACGATTAATTACAACATCAGCTTCCTTACTCAATTCAATTCTTATGCAGGACAAATTCGAGGTGTTTTACAAAATAATTGGGAATGCATTATACAAGATAAACAACTTCATTCCATATTGGGTCCTAAACCTCTAATAGTATACAAGAAAGCACTGTCCATAAAAAATCTATTAGAGTTCCCTCTTAAAACCTTTAAAGTAAATAAAGGGATGTTCAAATGTGGCCATTGTAAATATAGTAAGTTCATTCAAATAGGTTCAACCTTTACCATTAGAGGTATTAAGTATCATATCAATGACAAATACAATTGTGAAAGTCAAGGGGTAGTTTATCTTGCCAAGTGTAAAGAGTGTCCCACCTATTACTTTAGGAAGACAGAACGTTTACTTAAGACGCGTATTTATGAACATCTATACGCTATATCAAAACAAAATCCATCAAATGCTTTAGCCAAGCATATAATGGACAATAGTTCACACAGTTTTTTGTTCAATGTAGTTGAAAAGTTAACAAAAATCCCAGAGGTGGACCATGGTATTTAAAGTTACAAGAACACGAACTTCTTTGGCAACTAAAAACAAATGCTTACACTTTTCCAGGGATTAATGACACGTGTTCTATAAAATGTCTACTCAATATTAAAGCCTTAGATAGATGAACGAGATTTTTTAGAAATAATGTTCACATTCGCGTTTTTATAAAGTTACAAATTTTGAACCATTATATATATCTATGAATATACTATTTCATTAACAATATTTGTTATATATAAAATACATTATACAAACATATATATATATATATATATATATATATATATATATATATATATATATATATATATAAAATTCTTTTAAAAAAAGAATATACAGATTTTTATAGTTTAGAAGTAACATTAATTGATTACAGATTTGTTTCAATGTATTTAGCAAATATATTTTACAGAAGGTTTTAAATATGATGTGATTACGAATATTTTTGTATGTTTAGTTGTGTTAAAAATTTTGAATTTCGTATATTAACAAATGAATTTATTTAGTTGGTTGGTTAGTTATTATAAAAGTGTGGAACAACAGCATTCTAAGCATCAATGTGGAGCTTTAAGAATTCAAGCTCAAAGAAATTGTTCAACAGGAATTAATTGAATAATGACATGAGTGATTAATTAGAGGGCTTGTCCACAAGCTTACATAAAATGCTCAGTTTTACATTGTAAATTTGTCTGAAGAAGTGCACATATTCCTGTGCATGAAAGCGCTTACAAATTAAGTAAAAGGATTTTTCCACTACCTCGACTAGCATGATTTGTAACCTCCGTTTTTTTTATTTTTTATTAGTCTACTTGTTTGTTCGTTTTTCTGGTTTTCATGGCTGAAGGTAGCGGTGGTTTGCAATCGCAGTCGCAAGGATTATTTGGTTCAAGTCCTGCACTTGGTAGAACTAATGAAGATGTGGATGCCGTTGGTTATTTAACTGCTTTAATCCAACAACTTACGCAGCGTGTGGAGGATTTAGCTACTAGAATGGAGACTCAAAGTTCCAACAACACGCCTGCTGTTCGTCCTAAGACGGGGACAATCTTTCAAAGTTTACGGTCCCTGTATCTCAATCAGCGAACATTTCACCAACCACTTTTCAGGCGTGGTGAGTTCTAACAACACCGACTAGTAGTATACCACCTGGACAGGGTGGAAGTCAAGATACGCATGCAGTTGGATCTGTTATTGAATCTGCAAATACAACAACCAACATAACACGTTCCAATGATTTGCCTGTTCTTGAAGAATTTTTTAACACACCTGACATTAATTTCAATATGTCAAGTAAAACAGGTTTAGCGAGTCAAATGGATTTGCAAGAAAATAACATGTATTGTAACATAGTCGCTAACCTTAAACAATTTGACATTTACTTATTACAATTTAAAAAGCTGCAAATAGAAATTCTTTACTTCACGAATGTTTGAACCTTAAAATTGTGCCAAAAGGATTGCGTCAGTGGAAATATCCATCTGGCACAATTAAACAATCTGAATTTCATCTCCGTTTAATACAACATTTTAATCAACAAGGCTTTAAGTTTTTAGAGCTACTAATAGATGAGTATACCCAACAAATGGCAACATTGAAGGAGAAACTATCTGTTACAGATAAAGCTATTAAATCCGATCCAGGGTTCTCCAGATATGAATATGATTACACTAGAATTTTTTCAAGTATAAGCGCTTTGATAAATAAAATAAGCGAAACTAAGAAGAGGAAGATCCACAGGGACAGGTTAGCATATGAGAAAGGCACCGCCTATCCGGATCCGCCGGTAAACAAAAGCGCGCATGTCACCAATCCATTGGTGCATGAATCCAATGTGCCATTTGGTACGGATACACATTCCCTAGTAGAGGATGAACTAGATATACTTTTGAACACAGACAATAGCTCATTGTCCCCTAATGAACAACCTCCTCAAGACCTTAGACGCAGCGGCGTATTAATAACAACAAAACGAAACAGAATCATCAAGGAAATCAACAGAACAATAAACAAAACCATCAACAGGGTTTTCAGCGTGGCCAATCCGGCTCCCAAAAGAAAACGAATTGGAACCGGAAAGGCCACAACAGATTTGTATCCAACAAACGCAAGAGGTAACACAAAGCGGAAAATTTCGAAAATTGTGTTAAGCAAGAGCAATGACTTTAAGTTATATAATTTTACAAGTTTTGAAATATGTCTTGATTTTGTTGAATTATCGGCAAAGGGTTTTTCATTTGTCTTGCCCTCTAAGTTTAATATTGCTAAAGTGCTTTGTGATTTAAAATTATTTTTACGCAAGTTGAATTTAAAATGTTTTTGGTGGACAGGAGGTTAATCAATTTACAAAAGAACATGTAGCAAGTGTTTTTAATCCCCCTTTAGACAACAATTTAATGATTTTCGAAAAAATAACTGAACTTCATTTACGGGGTTTATACAATGAAAGTAGAATAAACAAATCGATGTCTTCAAGAGAAATTGACTTAATAACTTTTGTAAAAGTACATGAAATACGAGTTATGAAGCCTGATAAATGGGGAGGAGCTGTTTTAATGCACGAAAAAGATTATGTGGAGAAAATGCATGCTTTATTACTCTCTAAAGAATATAAAAAGGTATCACTCAATGAGTTTAATCAAGCTTATCAAAAAATTAGGAACCTTTTGAGTGATTTATTTATAGAAGGAAGCATTTCTCTCGATTTATATCACTATTTTTCAATGCCAGCACCCCTTACTCCAGTTTTGTTCGGTGTTCCGAAGCTACATAAGAATGTTAGTGTACCTCCCTTTAGACCTATAATAGATGGACGTAATTCAATAACCTATCCCTGTGCTAAATGGGTTGACGACAAGTTGAAAGAATTTCTCAAAACTGAAAGCCAAATATGCAAAGATTCCTGGCATGTCTTGCAGAGTTTAAATGACATTCCCTTTAATGTTAGTTATACATTTCTAACAGCTGACATCAGAAACTTGTATACGGTCATTCCCCAAAACACAGGCTTAGATTGGGTTAGAGATTTTCTATTATTAAAAAACTGTCCAGGCAATGATGTGGATTTGATAATTTGTATCTTGGAAATAGTACTAGAAAATAACTATTTCATGTTTCAAAAGGATATATTTTTACAGCAATCAGGCGTGGCCATGGGCTCCCCGTGTGGGGGCAGTTTCGCCAACGCAGTGATGGCTTACTGGGAGTGTACTTTTCTTTTTCCAGACGATCTTTTTTGTGAAATTGTAGTGCGGTATACACGTTATCAGGATGACATTCTTATGATAGTTAATGGCACTCAGAAAGAAGCCATACAGTTAATTAATGAAATGAACTGCCTTTCCTCTTTTTTGAAATTCACTTACGAGTTCAGTGGGACATCAATTAACTTCTTGGATATTAACATTGCAAAAGATTTAGTGAATGATACATTTACTACTAAAATTTATAGAAAGCCAACATATAGTAACTCTTTCTTACACTTCACCAGTTGCCATCCCTACTATCAAAAGAAGGGAGTGGTCAAAGGACAATTTGTCCGAGCTTCCCGAATGTGCTCCACAGAAGAAGCATTTGAAGAGGAATGTTGGCAACTTTGCAATATTTTTTTTAATAGAGGTTACCCGAATAGGCTGGTTAGTGCAGTTTTTTGGGAAGTCAATAATAAAAGGAAAACCGGACTAATAAGTCTGATTTTCAAAGGAACACGTAGCAACATTGAACAAGTAAGTCAAAATACTAATACACTTAGTAAAACCATCGAAAGTAATAGAAGTGCCACGATTAATTACAACATCAGCTTCCTTACTCAATTCAATTCTTATGCAGGACAAATTCGAGGTGTTTTACAAAATAATTGGGAATGCATTATACAAGATAAACAACTTCATTCCATATTGGGTCCTAAACCTCTAATAGTATACAAGAAAGCACTGTCCATAAAAAATCTATTAGAGTTCCTCTTAAAACCTTTAAAGTAAATAAAGGGATGTTCAAATGTGGCCATTGTAAATATAGTAAGTTCATTCAAATAGGTTCAACCTTTACCATTAGAGGTATTAAGTATCATATCAATGACAAATACAATTGTGAAAGTCAAGGGGTAGTTTATCTTGCCAAGTGTAAAGAGTGTCCCACCTATTACTTTAGGAAGACAGAACGTTTACTTAAGACGCGTATTTATGAACATCTATACGCTATATCAAAACAAAATCCATCAAATGCTTTAGCCAAGCATATAATGGACAATAGTTCACACAGTTTTTTGTTCAATGTAGTTGAAAAAGTTAACAAAAATCCCAGAGGTGGACCATGGTATTTAAAGTTACAAGAACACGAACTTCTTTGGCAACTAAAAACAAATGCTTACACTTTTCCAGGGATTAATGACACGTGTTCTATAAAATGTCTACTCAATATTAAAGCCTTAGATAGATGAACGAGATTTTTTAGAAATAATGTTCACATTCGCGTTTTTATAAAGTTACAAATTTTGAACCATTATATATATCTATGAATATACTATTTCATTAACAATATTTGTTATATATAAAATACATTATACAAACATATATATATATATATATATATATATATATATATATATATATATATATATAAAATTCTTTTAAAAAAAGAATATATACATTTTTCATAGTTTAGCAGTAACATTAATTGCTTATAGATTTGTTTAATGTATTCAGCAAATATTTTTAAAGAAGGTTTTAAATATGATGTGATTACGAATATTTTTGTATGTTTAGTTGTGTTAAAAATTTTGAATTTCGTATATTAACAAATGAATTTATTTAGTTGGTTGGTTAGTTATTATAAAAGTGTGGAACAACAGCATTCTAAGCATCAATGTGGAGCTTTAAGAATTCAAGCTCAAAGAAATTGTTCAACAGGAATTAATTGAATAATGACATGAGTGATTAATTAGAGGGCTTGTCCACAAGCTTACATAAAATGCTCAGTTTTACATTGTAAATTTGTCTGAAGAAGTGCACATATTCCTGTGCATGAAAGCGCTTACAAATTAAGTAAAAGGATTTTTCCACTACCTCGACTAGCATGATTTGTAACCTCCGTTTTTTTTATTTTTTATTAGTCTACTTGTTTGTTCGTTTTTCTGGTTTTCATGGCTGAAGGTAGCGGTGGTTTGCAATCGCAGTCGCAAGGATTATTTGGTTCAAGTCCTGCACTTGGTAGAACTAATGAAGATGTGGATGCCGTTGGTTATTTAACTGCTTTAATCCAACAACTTACGCAGCGTGTGGAGGATTTAGCTACTAGAATGGAGACTCAAAGTTCCAACAACACGCCTGCTGTTCGTCCTAAGACGGGGACAATCTTTCAAAGTTTACCGGTCCCTGTATCTCAATCAGCGAACATTTCACCAACCACTTTTTCAGGCGTGGTGAGTTCTAACAACACCGCGACTAGTAGTATACCACCTGGACAGGGTGGAAGTCAAGATACGCATGCAGTTGGATCTGTTATTGAATCTGCAAATACAACAACCAACATAACACGTTCCAATGATTTGCCTGTTCTTGAAGAATTTTTTAACACACCTGACATTAATTTCAATATGTCAAGTAAAACAGGTTTAGCGAGTCAAATGGATTTGCAAGAAAATAACATGTATTGTAACATAGTCGCTAACCTTAAACAATTTGACATTTACTTATTACAATTTAAAAAGCTGCAAATAGAAATTCTTTACTTCCGCGAATGTTTGAACCTTAAAATTGTGCCAAAAGGATTGCGTCAGTGGAAATATCCATCTGGCACAATTAAACAATCTGAATTTCATCTCCGTTTAATACAACATTTTAATCAACAAGGCTTTAAGTTTTTAGAGCTACTAATAGATGAGTATACCCAACAAATGGCAACATTGAAGGAGAAACTATCTGTTACAGATAAAGCTATTAAATCCGATCCAGGGTTCTCCAGATATGAATATGATTACACTAGAATTTTTTCAAGTATAAGCGCTTTGATAAATAAAATAAGCGAAACTAAGAAGAGGAAGATCCACAGGGACAGGTTAGCATATGAGAAAGGCACCGCCTATCCGGATCCGCCTGTAAACAAAAGCGCGCATGTCACCAATCCATTGGTGCATGAATCCAATGTGCCATTTGGTACGGATACACATTCCCTAGTAGAGGATGAACTAGATATACTTTTGAACACAGACAATAGCTCATTGTCCCCTAATGAACAACCTCCTCAAGACCTTAGACGCAGCGAGCGTATTAATAACAACAAAATGAAACAGAATCATCAAGGAAATCAACAGAACAATAAACAAAACCATCAACAGGGTTTTCAGCGTGGCCAATCCGGCTCCCAAAAGAAAACGAATTGGAACCGGAAAGGCCACAACAGATTTGTATCCAACAAACGCAAGAGGTAACACAAAACGGAAAATTTCCGAAAATTGTGTTAAGCAAGAGCAATGACTTTAAGTTATATAATTTTACAAGTTTTGAAATATGTCTTGATTTTGTTGAATTATCGGCAAAGGGTTTTTCATTTGTCTTGCCCTCTAAGTTTAATATTGCTAAAGTGCTTTGTGATTTAAAATTATTTTTACGCAAGTTGAATTTAAAAATGTTTTTTGGTGGACAGGAGGTTAATCAATTTACAAAAGAACATGTAGCAAGTGTTTTTAATCCCCCTTTAGACAACAATTTAATGATTTTCGAAAAAATAACTGAACTTCATTTACGGGGTTTATACAATGAAAGTAGAATAAACAAATCGATGTCTTCAAGAGAAATTGACTTAATAACTTTTGTAAAAGTACATGAAATACGAGTTATGAAGCCTGATAAATGGGGAGGAGCTGTTTTAATGCACGAAAAAGATTATGTGGAGAAAATGCATGCTTTATTACTCTCTAAAGAATATAAAAAGGTATCACTCAATGAGTTTAATCAAGCTTATCAAAAAATTAGGAACCTTTTGAGTGATTTATTTATAGAAGGAAGCATTTCTCTCGATTTATATCACTATTTTTCAATGCCAGCACCCTTACTCCAGTTTTGTTCGGTGTTCCGAAGCTACATAAGAATGTTAGTGTACCTCCCTTTAGACCTATAATAGATGGACGTAATTCAATAACCTATCCCTGTGCTAAATGGGTTGACGACAAGTTGAAAGAATTTCTCAAAACTGAAAGCCAAATATGCAAAGATTCCTGGCATGTCTTGCAGAGTTTAAATGACATTCCCTTTAATGTTAGTTATACATTTCTAACAGCTGACATCAGAAACTTGTATACGGTCATTCCCCAAAACACAGGCTTAGATTGGGTTAGAGATTTTCTATTATTAAAAAACTGTCCAGGCAATGATGTGGATTTGATAATTTGTATCTTGGAAATAGTACTAGAAAATAACTATTTCATGTTTCAAAAGGATATATTTTTACAGCAATCAGGCGTGGCCATGGGCTCCCGTGTGGGGGCAGTTTCGCCAACGCAGTGATGGCTTACTGGGAGTGTACTTTTCTTTTTCCAGACGATCTTTTTTGTGAAATTGTAGTGCGGTATACACGTTATCAGGATGACATTCTTATGATAGTTAATGGCACTCAGAAAGAAGCCATACAGTTAATTAATGAAATGAACTGCCTTTCCTCTTTTTTGAAATTCACTTACGAGTTCAGTGGGACATCAATTAACTTCTTGGATATTAACATTGCAAAAGATTTAGTGAATGATACATTTACTACTAAAATTTATAGAAAGCCAACATATAGTAACTCTTTCTTACACTTCACCAGTTGCCATCCCTACTATCAAAAGAAGGGAGTGGTCAAAGGACAATTTGTCCGAGCTTCCCGAATGTGCTCCACAGAAGAAGCATTTGAAGAGGAATGTTGGCAACTTTGCGATATGTTTTTTTAATAGAGGTTACCCGAATAGGCTGGTTAGTGCAGTTTTTTGGGAAGTCAATAATAAAAGGAAAACCGGACTAATAAGTCTGATTTTCAAAGGAACACGTAGCAACATTGAACAAGTAAGTCAAAATACTAATACACTTAGTAAAACCATCGAAAGTAATAGAAGTGCCACGATTAATTACAACATCAGCTTCCTTACTCAATTCAATTCTTATGCAGGACAAATTCGAGGTGTTTTACAAAATAATTGGGAATGCATTATACAAGATAAACAACTTCATTCCATATTGGGTCCTAAACCTCTAATAGTATACAAGAAAGCACTGTCCATAAAAAATCTATTAGAGTTCCCTCTTAAAACCTTTAAAGTAAATAAAGGGATGTTCAAATGTGGCCATTGTAAATATAGTAAGTTCATTCAAATAGGTTCAACCTTTACCATTAGAGGTATTAAGTATCATATCAATGACAAATACAATTGTGAAAGTCAAGGGGTAGTTTATCTTGCCAAGTGTAAAGAGTGTCCCACCTATTACTTTAGGAAGACAGAACGTTTACTTAAGACGCGTATTTATGAACATCTATACGCTATATCAAAACAAAATCCATCAAATGCTTTAGCCAAGCATATAATGGACAATAGTTCACACAGTTTTTTGTTCAATGTAGTTGAAAAAGTTAACAAAAATCCCAGAGGTGGACCATGGTATTTAAAGTTACAAGAACACGAACTTCTTTGGCAACTAAAAACAAATGCTTACACTTTTCCAGGGATTAATGACACGTGTTCTATAAAATGTCTACTCAATATTAAAGCCTTAGATAGATGAACGAGATTTTTTAGAAATAATGTTCACATTCGCGTTTTTATAAAGTTACAAATTTTGAACCATTATATATATCTATGAATATACTATTTCATTAACAATATTTGTTATATATAAAATACATTATACAAACATATATATATATATATATATATATATATATATATATATATAAAATTCTTTTAAAAAAAGAATATATACATTTTTCATAGTTTAGCAGTAACATTAATTGCTTATAGATTTGTTTAATGTATTCAGCAAATATTTTTAAAGAAGGTTTTAAATATGATGTGATTACGAATATTTTTGTATGTTTAGTTGTGTTAAAAATTTTGAATTTCGTATATTAACAAATGAATTTATTTAGTTGGTTGGTTAGTTATTATAAAAGTGTGGAACAACAGCATTCTAAGCATCAATGTGGAGCTTTAAGAATTCAAGCTCAAAGAAATTGTTCAACAGGAATTAATTGAATAATGACATGAGTGATTAATTAGAGGGCTTGTCCACAAGCTTACATAAAATGCTCAGTTTTACATTGTAAATTTGTCTGAAGAAGTGCACATATTCCTGTGCATGAAAGCGCTTACAAATTAAGTAAAAGGATTTTTCCACTACCTCGACTGGCGTGATTTGTAACCTCCGTTTTCTTATTTTTTATTAGTCTACTTGTTTGTTCGTTTTTCTGGTTTTCAAGGGGTAGGAATATCCCAGCAGCTATCTCCTACCCAGGTTCGAGAAATCTGAGCAGTGTTGCAGGAATATGGGGACATGTTCACTGGGAAACCCTGGTGCAGCACCAGGTGGATACAGGACCCCAAAAGCCTATTAGCAGGCCCCTTATAGCATGCCTGAGAGAGTCAGACAGACTCTGAGGGAGGAGGTACAGCAGATGTTGGAACTAGGGGTGATTCAAGAGTCCAACAGTCCCTGGGCCTCCCAGTGTTGCTAATGCCTAAGAAGGATGGCAGCACCAGGTTCTGTGCAGACTACAGGACATTAAATAGTCACAATGAGTTGGATGCTTACTCCATGCCTAGGACAGATGAGGCCCTAGAGCAGCTGGGTGGGGCTAAGTATCTTACAGCCATTGATCTTACCAAGGGTTACTGGCAGGTGCCCTTCACTTTCAGTTCTAGAGAGAAGTCAGCCTTTGTGACTCCTTTTGGCTTATATGAGTTCACAAAGATGCCCTTTGGGATGAAGAATGCCCCAGCAACTTTCCAGAGGCTGGTAGATAATATCCTAGCAGGAGCAGGAGGGTTTGCCCTTTCTTACCTAGATGATATTGCCCATCTACATCCATTCCTGGCCAGAGAAACTTCAGCATGTCACGGCGGTGCTGGGCAGACTACAGAGGGCAGGGTTGACCATTAAGCCGAACAAATGTCAGGTGGGTATGGCGGACATCTCCTACCCAGGACATAGAGTGAGGAATGGTAAGATAAGGCCAGAACCTGCCAAAGTAGAAGCCATTATGGCCTGCACCTGTTACTAGAAAGCAGGTGATGGCATTTTTAGGGACAGCAGGGTATTACAGAAAGTTCGTCCCCAGTTATACTACCATAGCTGCTCTCCTCACAGACCTGACAAGGAAGAACAGGCCAGATAAGGTAGTGTGGACCCCAGCATGTAAGCAGGCATTCCAAAAGCTTAAAGAAGCTTTGGGAGGACCCCCTGTGTTAGCCAGTCCAGATTTCAACAAAGAATTTATTGTGCAAGTGGATGCTTCGAACCATGGGGTGGGGGCTGTACTTAGCCAGATTTCTTCAGAGGGGGAAGAGCACCCGGTGTTTTATCTCAGTCATAGGCTCTAACCCAGGGAGGAATGCTATGCAGCTGTAGAAAAGGAATGTCCAGCCATAGTGTGGGCACTGCAGTAACTTCAGCCTTATCTGTACGGAAGAAAATTCATTGTTATGACAGATCACAACCCCCTAACATAGAGCCAGTCAGCAAAATGACAAGTTGCTAAGATGGAGCCTGGGGTTGCAAGCATATGATTTGTCAATGCAGCACCGCAGTGAGAGTAGCAATGCCAATGCAGATGGGCTCTCAAGACAGGGAATGGGGTAGGTACACTTAAATAGACCTAACCCTCTCAATCGGCATTTCTCAAGGGTCACCTGAAAAACTAGCTTGCGTTCTCCAGGGGTGGAAAGACGTGAAGACTGGTAGAGATAGGTGAAGGCTGCCAGCCTAGCCAGATAAAATTTTATAGATACTTCTATCATTTGTAAATATAAATGTAAACTACAGGCTTGTTGTTTTAAATGTAAAGAAATGCTGTTACAAAAATGTGGCAACAGTGCTCTCTACTGACTAGTAATAGCATGTGGTGACCCTTTCAAGTGAACAGTGGTGCCGAAGAGTCTAGATGAAGAAATTCTTTCTATTGTTTTAACCAAGAGTTAAATTGCTAGACTTAAACATGCAAATGTATTTTATTGCTCTGTTCCTGACCAGCTGCAAGATAACAAAAGGGAGATGTTAAGAATGTAAATGTAGTTAATGTGTAGCCTGGGAACACCAGGAAAGTGTAACAGATGATGTGATGTTTATCAGAATTGCAATAGCAATTTAAGCAGTGAGAAAAAGAGATTATTAAGCATTTTTGTCTTGATATTCAACTCAGCACTGCCTTACTCTATGTAAGTAAGTTATCTTAGAAGTGTGTTTTCTTGTAGAAATAGCTAGGACTATAAAGATTAGGCTAAGTGTTTTTAGGTTATGTCAGAACTGTACTACAGAATTATTTTAAGTTTCTGTGTGATCTCTGAACTCTTGAATAACACTATGGTGTAGCAGTATTGTCTTGTGTTTTTAGTATTTATTATTAAATATTTTTAAACCCCTTTCTACTGTTTCTGGTTTGTGTAGGATTAAGTTAAGTTCTAGAGTACATTGCATATTTATAGAGTTTACTGTCTAAACCACTCCCATAGCTTTAGCCCTGGGCTATACTACCAATTGGATAATAATACTGCACACCCATTTTAAGGGCCTTTGGGTAGTTGATAAATATTAGCTGGTGGTGGCAGTAATTACTACCGTATAGTCTGGGTAAAGGGGCACAGCTGGAGAATCTGTGTCAGGCTTTCCCAGGAGTGTCTGTGAAGTTGTATAAATACTTATCTCAAAGTGTGTGTGTGTGTGTGTGTGTGAGCTACTTGGGCATGGACACGAAGCACTGGTTGGACAGAGAGGGTACTGGAGGTTAGCTTGCCAGCTAAGCTGAGACCTGGACCATATCGCTGTGCAAGTGGGGAGTCTTATTGGGGACCTGGAGAGCAGGGGAGCAACCAGCCCCAGACTGACTGTGATCTCTGTGTGCACTTAAGGGAAATTGTACTTTACTGTGTGTATTTGTTATCCTTTCCTCATATATGAGACGCTCTCTCTGGTGTTAGTGGTGAAGATTGAGGCTCCTTGATTGTTGGGCCAGGGCACAGCCGTCACATGGTTATTTATCCAGTGTGTGCTGTGATCCCTATTTATTACCTACAACACACACCTACCACTGGTCATACACATCCAGGTAAGACTGCCACACAGGCTGTAACATGTTACCACTGGTCATATACATCCAGGTACGACTGACACACAGGTTGTAACATGTTACCATTGGACATACACATCCAGGTACAACTGCCACTCATTCTGCAACATGCTACCATTGGACATACACATCCAGGTACGACTGTCACACAGGTTGTAACATGTTACCACTGGTCATACACATCCAGGTACGACTGACACACAGGTTGTAACATGTTACCACTGGTCATACACATCCAGATATGACTGCCACACAGGTTGTAACATGTTGGAACATGATAGTACATAGGTAGATATGTTTTCTGTATTTCACCCTGGCTGGCATGCATCTCCACCCTGCTTGACATCCTTCCATTCCCTGTGCTGTACAGTGTGCCATGTGTGTAACTTACCTGTCCTTACTGTTTTTGTCTTGTGTTGTGATATTTGTTTTATGGGTATACCTGGTGTGATGTCCGTCTCCTCCTCTTTCTCTATCTTTACCTTTCCTTCTATACCAACATACCTATTTTACATCGCTAATCTTCACCCAAACCCCACGTCTTCTTATTTTCTATCTCCCACTTTCCTTGTGTGTGTGTGCATTATCTGTGTTCCCCACACAAGACATGGTGGTAGCGTGGCCTAATGGCTAAGGTGTTTGCCTTACAAACACAAGGTGCAGGGTTTGAGTCTCACAAGGGATAATTGGCTAGGCTTAAAATGGCTCACAAGGGCAGTTAACTTAGTATTAATCTATGAACTCTATGAACACCCATTGTTAGCTGTGGTGATATGGCCATGCTTGTCCTTTGCCTTTATTAATGTTTTTATTAGAAAGTTTATGGATTCCATTGCAATCTGTAACTGATAGCTGGGATATTTTAATAATAACAGACTTACACTGGTAATCTATAGCTGTCTGTAAGCTTACTGGAGCGATTCTGTTATAGATATGTATTTATGACTGTCAGACTGTTTAAACTGCGAGATTCTTTCTGTAACTTTGCTGATGTACACCACACTTTGACAGTGATTTTTCATTACTTTTGGATTACTTCCTAGTGATATACAGTGCACCATTATTACTGAGATACTCCATTTTGCACTGAGATATTCTGAGTTCACTGTTGTATATTTACATATTTACATATCACCTTGTTATCCACAGCTTTTCTGTTGATATTGGCGTAATGCTCTGGATTCCACAAACTTTATGGAATCTGCTCCAGTCAACAAGATACTATTACATTTGTTTACCTAAGACCAAGGAAGAAATCCTTCCCAGTTAAATCTTGTTTGTATAACTTGAGCACTGATCCAGGCCATCTTTTTTGGAGAAGGTTCCCTTGCACCTTAGTGGCAGGAGAGTGCAGTTAGAACTTGTCTGATTGAAGACAGCTGGAATAGGGCTCAGCTTTGAGCTTTTTTACTGCTTAACTGGGTAATTTGTTTAAGTCAGTTTCCTCATTTGCTACTGCTACATATTAAAAATGCACTGTATTCATCTGCGTTTACTGTATTTGTGTTTCTTCCTACTTTAGTATTTTATTTTACTTTTGCTGCCTATTTTTAAAAGTACTCATTTGCATTTATTCTGCTGCATTTATTACTGCTTGTTAGTAGCCTAATCAAATTGTAACTGCTATTCTAAGCCTTATGGTTTAAGCACTTGGGCTTCAGGCCAGTTGTTTTACATTAAGAAAGTTTGTGGTCTGCACTCCTGGCAGGACAGGTAGCTTACATCTTTCTAAGTTGGGAGTTGCTGATTGAAGGCTTAGTGTCATAGGTTCATAGGTTCATAGGTTCATACTAGGCTATCTGCCCGAGGGCATTTACAAGCCTAGCCCATAGTTTTGTGGCTTACGCCACCCCTTTAGTATGGGGAACTATACCCATTATTTTGCTGTGCCTCTGTTGAGCAGTGACACTGAGGTAATCCCTGGGGTATATCTGCGATCTCCCATCCATTGGTCAAGATTTCTCTTGAACAAGGCCAGCGAGGTGCTCTGCCTCACATATACCGGGATTTTATTCCACAGCATAGGGAGTCTTTGGGTGATGAATCTATCCCTCCAGCACGTCCTATTAATAGCCGTGTCGAGGTTTAAGTCTCCCGCCCTTGTGGTTCTGACCTATTGGTCTGTTATTCTATAAGTGTCTTAGTTCTGGTTTAAGCACTTGGGCTTCAGGCCAGTTATTTTACATTAAGAAGGTTTGTGGTCTGCACTCTTGCAGGAGGACAGGATAGATTCTGCCCTTCTGAGCTGGGAATTTCTGGTTAAAGGCTTATTGTGCCTGCTTATATGAACTGTTTCTGAAATTGGTGTGCCTTGTTTGCTGTAGCATACACTAGACTCAGACGTGTTGAATCTAGATCTGCTTGTATAACTTGAGCACTAATCCAGGCCATCTTTTTTGGGAGAAGGTTCCCCTGCACCCTAGTGGCAGGAGTGTGCAGCTAGAACTTGTCTGGTTGAAGACTGCTGGAACAGTGCTCAGTTTTGAGCTTTCTTATTGGTTAATTAGTTTAAATCAGTTTGTTCATTTGTTACTGTTATATTTAAATAAAAAGTTCTAGCTTGTTTTCCCACCTTTCCTGTTACTAGAGTAGTCCAGATACAGATTTGCTGTATGCAGGACTATATTGTAGTTTCTGAGTTCCCCAGACCTTTCTAGGTTAGAGGGAAGCCTCTCAGCTTATCAGTGGGAGTAGTAAGCACTAGATAGCCTATCTACCACAAGAAGAGTGGTTTCTAGCTCCTTTTCAACTTTCTGCTTTAAAAGCCTGTGTTTGCCTGGGTTTGTGCACTGTGCAGTGCCACTAAGCTGGCGTAAACTATTATTGGTGCCAAAAGTCTACTCTTCAATTTTTCCCTTAGATCTTGCTAGTTCTCTTCTCTCTCTCTTGCATCTAACTAGCTTATTCACCCAGCACTTCAGCTGGTTTCTTGTATCAATTATTGTAGCTCACATAAGTGCTAACAGCACTAGACGTCTATAAGGAAACAGCTCCAGTACTTATTAATAATGACTATCCCTCCTGGCATGTCAAAAGGTCAGTTCCCTGTCCTTTCTCCTATTAACCTGGCGAACTTGGGCATTCTAAGGCAGTGTAGCAACTGCCTCATGTACACAGACCACCCTCTCCTCTTACCTCCCACCACTCAGACTTATGAGAGATGCACTTATATATCCAAACTGGAAGACATGTAATCTCCAGCCAAGACCAAAATAGCTGGTCAAGAGGAGAAGGTCAACACTTGCACCACACCACATGGAACACATAAGCCCTCCACAACACCCACCATCACAGCTCTCACATACAAACACAAACCACACACCCACCTTCGTGGAGGCTGTCAACAGAAATCTACCCAAACAGCAGAGACCTCCAAATCAGAAATGCACTCGATCACCACAACATAGCACAAATCACAAGACACATAGCTCACCTACACAGTGCGCCCCTCAACCTAAGCCCCCAAGGCTAAACACCTTGCCTAATATACTAATCGTAGATGACTCAGTAGTGAGGCACACAGATGTCCCACTCACTAGGTTGAATAAGGAGAAGGTAACAGTCAGCTGCCTGTCAGGTGCCAGGATCCACCACATAGCACATGCACTCAGGTTACTCCACAACAAGTACAGGTATGACTCTGTCATTGTCCATGTGGGTGTGAATGACCTGAAACATACCTCCCTGGACTACATGAAAAGAGACATGGAGGACCTCTTGGATTATATGGCCCAAGCAGATATGACCCTAGCCCTGAGCAGCATCCTACCATCACCCAGAATGATACCACAGTACAAGCAGAAAAAAATGAATGACTTCAACAATTGGCTAAGTTTCTGGTGTCATTCTAAGGAGATCCAGTATCTGTCTGCTTGGGATGACATGATTGACAGACCTCAATGGTTTGTCAGAGATGGCCTGCATCTGTCACCCCTAAGTTTCCAGATACTGGCTAAGGCTCTTGCCACCCCTATAGTGCCTTTTTTAGGTGATGTTCCAAAGACCAAATTACCACTGTAACAGCTATAAATAAATGCAATCTGAGGGTCATGCTGCTCAACGTTAGAAGTCTAAATTGTAAGATGCACTCGCTCCAAGTACTCCTCAAAATGGAGAACATCAACATTTGTGCTGTAATGGAGACCTGGTTTAAAGCAGCAGAAAGCACCCCTGCGCTTCCCCGTTGTAATTCATTCCACAACTTTTGGCCCCAGAACATGGACTGAAGCTCCAAAGCCAGTGACATTTCCTTATTCATAAAGGATATGCACACCTCCAAACTAGTAGCCCAGCATAATGCATCGGAGATACTTCATATACAACTAACAGTGGGTAAGATGGCAATTCGGGTCGTAACCAGCTATAGGTCCCCAACCATGTTCCAAGACTCTCACTCCACATTCCTAAGCACCCTGGAAACTATTAGGGTCCAACCCAACACACTCATACTAGGTGACTTCAACTATCCAGCCATCAACTGGGAAAACTGCTCATGCACCAATACACTTGCCCAGTGCTTCCTGGAATTCATTAATTCCAATGTGCTGGACCAGCTCATTCTTACTCCCAATAGAGGAAGCAACATCATTGACCTGGTTATTACTAACATGGGCAACCATTGCTCAACACCAATAGTCAATACCTCCCTGGTTAGATCTGACCACAAACTAATAACCATGGAAATCCACATCTCACCCACACCACCAGCAAAGGTATCCACCATGAAAAACTTCTCCAATGCTGACTTTGGGCTCCTAAAAATGGAGGTGGCTAACTGCACAGCACCCATGCAAATGGAAAATAGGTGCATGACCATCAAATTATACACCAGTGCACTGTATGAACACATACATAAATGCATGGAACTAGCCATACCCAACAGAACCAAGGAAGCCAATTTGGTAGTCCCCTGACATTACCATAGGTTCATAGGTTCATAACCTGGTACTAGGCTATCGGCCCTAGGGCCAATACAAGCCTAGCCATAACAATTCCCTAGATATTTCTTCCCACAGTATTTACTTCCCTGGACCCCTGTCTAGCAGGGTGACTGACGTGATCCCAGGGTGAATTTCCTATCTCCTATCCAGTTGTCAAGGTTCCTTTTGAAGAGGGCCAAGGAGATGCTCTGCTTGACATGTATGGGCAGTCTACTCCAGAGTATGGGGAGAGTCTCTGGGTCAGGAACCTATCCCTCCAGCATGTTTTGTTCATTGTGATGACAAGGTTTAGATCCCTGGAGCATGTGGCTCTGAGGGATTGGGATTTCTTTAAGTGGAGCATGTCCAACAGCTCTGGGTTTGACATAGTCTTGTATGTTAAGCACAGATCACCTCTAAGTAGACGATATGCCACAGAGTATAGCTGGAGTTTTTTTAGCTGGTCAGCATAGGCCATCTGTTTAGGCCTGTGATTCTTGTAGTGAGGTACTTCTGTGGCCTTTCCAGCTGTTGCAGATGTCTTGTGAGGTACATACCAAATGGGGCGTTGTACTCTATAATGGGTCTAATGAGGGATGAGTATAGTGGGACAATGACCTCCTTTTTTCTGGATGAAAAGCCCTTGGTGATGAGGTGTGCCACACAGAAGGATTTCCTGACTGTTGTGGCAATGTGGTTATCGAAGGTGAGACCACTGTCCACCAGTGTCCCTAAGTCTCTCATCATACTTTCAGTGTTTAGTGTACTGCCACCTATGTGGTAATTCATGGGTACATGTTTTTTCCCAAAGGGGATAACTATACATTTCTTGGCATTAATCTTGAGCCCATGGCTCTGGCACCAAGCATCTGTTTCTGTAAGGCCCTTTTGAAGAATATCCAGATAATTTGGGCATTCAGTAATTGCTCCCAGTTTACAGTCATCTGCAAACTTTGTTAGCCAGAGTCCCTTAGCATTGGCCTTTCCTTCAGAGAAGTAGATGCCAAGCAAGAGTGGTCCTAGGACTGAACCCTGAGGTACTCCACTTGCCACCTATCTGGAGCTGGATTTGGAGATGACTACTTTTACAATCTGGGTTCTGTCAGTAAGCCAGTTGGCAGCCCATCGAGTGACATAGGGATTTATGCCCTACTTGGTAAGTTTATCTATGATTCCAGAGTGGGGGGATGGTGTTGAAGGCCTTGGCAAGGTCCAGATAGGCTGTGAGGACTGCCTTACCCTTGTCCACAGCACTGGAGACTGATTTGAAGAAGTCAATCAGGTTCAGGAGACAAGATCAGCCCTTCATGAACCCAAACTGGGTGGGGTCCAGTGTTTGAAGGTTGCCAATGTCTTTGTTTATAAGTTCCATGATAATGCGTTCCATGCCCTTGCAGATCAAGCTCATCAGACTGATGGGACGGTAGTTCCCGGGATCCAAGGTGGATCCCCCTTTGTGGAGTGGGATAACTATAGCTGTGCACCACTCAGTGGGCACAAAGCCTGAGGTGAGGCTATGATTAAACATGACACTTAGGTGAGGTGCCAGTTCATTTTGTAGTTCATGTAGTACACAGCCCGGGATGTCATCTGGTCCCATGGATGCTGTATTCTTAGCTTGGAGAGTGCGGTTTCTACCTGTGTGGCCATGATTACCAGAATTTGGCAATCTTTTGGTATTCAGATGGGCCCTTTAGGGGGTGAAGGGGGGGGGGGTGAAGTTGGCACTAAATTGATCTGCCAGGATATTGGCAATATCCTTGGGATCAGCATATTTAATGCCATTCTGTTGTAGCTCAGAGCAGATCTGAGCATTGCCATTTTGATTCTTGACATAACTATAGAATGCCTTGTGGTTGTCTTTGGAATCTTTGGCAATTTTATATTCATAACTAGCTTTGGAGGATTTTATGAGGGATCTCAGCTTCTTACTGAGGCTGGTATAAAATAGGACATGCTGGAGGGACAGATTCATAACCCAGAGGCTCCCTTTACTCTGGAATAAAATCCCAGTCCAGGTTAGGCAGAGTCCCTCATTGACTCTCTTCAAGAGGAATCTTGATGAGTGGATGGGAGATCGTAGGTTTACCCCGGGTATCACTTCTGTGTCACTGTTAGACAGAGGCACAGTATACTAACCTCGAAAAAGGGCATAGCAAAATTCATTTAAAATGGGTGGTGAAAGCCAAACACACTCTGGCTAGGCTTATAAATGCCCTAGGGCAGATAGCCTAGTATGAACCTATAAACCTGTGAACCTATGGTAAGGGAGTTTTTTGCATCCTGGGATTTTCCTCTTTTCTGCAACAGTTTCTTCCTTCTGTTGTATAGTTTGTTTATGGCAGGGGACCACCAGATTGGCTTCCTTTTTTTGGAGAAGAGCATCTTGGTTCTATTTGGGATGGCATGATTCATGCACAAGTGGATGTGCTCGTACAGTGCCTTAGTGTAGGATTCAGCAGTCAAACTTTCAGCTCCCATCTGCATGGGTGTCATGACGTTTGTCACTTCTGACTTGGGTAGCATGAAGTTGGTTTTGGAGAAGTTTTTTTACGGAAGTTTCCTTACTGGGGGGTGGGGGTGGGATGTGGAAACCAAGGGTGATTTGCTTATGGTCAGACTTGACCAATGAGGGGGTGACCACTGTTGTGGAGCATCTATCTCCCATGTTGGTAATGACCAGGTCTAGGATATTGGAGCTGCTGGTGGGACAATGGATTAGCTGATCCAGGGCATTGGAATTTATGAATTCCAAGAACCATTGGGAAAAGGTGTTGGTACCTGAGTAGTTTTCCCAGTTAATGGCAGGGTAGTTGAAATCACCCAGTATTAGGGTGTTTGGTTGTATCTTGATATTATCTGGTATGTTTAGAAAGGTGTATTGAGAATCTTGGGGCATGGTGGGGGATCTGTAGCAAGCTACAATTTGGATTGCAGTCTTACCTAGTGTTAGTTGCACCTGGAGAATTTCAGATGCATTGCTATTAAATGCCCAACTCTAACAAACATCCTACCATCATACATCCCACACAGAAGTCTAAGATCTGCTCATCAAAATCTCATTTCTGTATACAAACCAAACCGTCCCGTTGGTCAGCTTCTCCTATCCTTTTCCTTAGCCAAAAAGTGGAACTCTCTCCCTCCTACTCTAAGAATCTCTGAAAACCTTGAACAATGTAAAACCCGGCTCCATTCCTACCTCCCCCATAATTGGAAATGCGATTGCACTGTACCTACCTCACCTGCTTATTACATGAATGCATTCATTGTACATAATGTACGTCCCACCTTATTCTCTCCTTTCCTGGGATAAATCGTATTTACTGCCATTTTACAATGTTCGTTTGTATACCATCCACGGATGATTTACAGCCTCCGTACACCTTAAACCTGCACTGCTTGTTCTCTAAGCTGTCATCATGTAAGTATGTAACGTATATTCATCTATGTTGCTGTTATACTTTGCTTAGTTCTACTATGTAATATTACATTTTGCTTAATTGCACTTTTATAATATGGAGCTTTTCTCCCTGGGTCTCCACTGAAAACGTGCTCCTTGAGCCCAGTGGACCTCCCTAGTCATCAAAATGGAAATAAATAAATAAATTGTGTTGGGCAACTAGTCTGGAGGTGTAAATATCCTTGGTGAATATGGACACTCCTCCACCTTTAGTGTTTCAGTCTTGGCTTGGTGGCCAAAAAGTGTGGTAAGAGTTGTAGCCTGGTATTGCAGGGGTGCTCTCTGGAGCCTTGAACCAGGTCTTAGTTACTGCACAGATATCGATGTTCTCCATTTTAGGAGTGCCTCGAGAGAGTGCATTTTGAGGTTTAGACTTCTAGCATTGAATAGCATTACCTTCAGATTTTGCATGCTTGTATCTATTACGGTGGTGGTTTTGTCCTTTGAACCTTGCCTAAAAAGGCACTATAGGGGGTAGCAAGAGCTTTAGCCAGTAACCTGAATCCTAGGAGTGACAGGTGCAGACCATCTCTGGCAAAGCATCTACAACAGAAGGAAGAACCTGTTGCAGAAAACGGTGAAGTTCCAAGACTGGAAAAACTCCCTTATTAGCCTCAACAAAAAGTTGAGATCTCTCATCAATACCTGTAAAGCTAACTATGAAGGCAGAATTGCGGCAGACATTAAAAACAACCACAAAGTCTTCTGCAGTTATATCAAAAATCTCCACGGCAATACCCAGATTTGCTCTGAGTTAGTGCACAATGATACCTGCTATACTGAGCCAACAGATATTGCCAACATACTGGCCGACAGATTTAGTGCCAACTTTACCCCTCTCTCCCCCCCTAAAAGACCAATCACAATACTGGAAGAATAACAGGCACTCAGCATTACTGCAGCACAGGTTGAAGGTGCAGTGTTCAAGGCCAAGAATACAGCTTCTATGGGATCTGACAATATCCCTGGCTGTGTTCAACATGAACTACAAAGTGATCTAGCACCACACCTGTGTGCCTTGTTCAATTGCAGCCTCACCTCAGGCTTTGTCCCTACAGAATGGTGCACTGCTACAGTCATCCCGCTCCATAAAGGGGGAGTGACTACAGACCCTGGGAATTATCTCTCCATTAGCCTGATGAGTCTGATATGTTAGGCTATGGAGCGAATCATCATGGACCTAATTAACAAGGATATAGGGAATCTCCAAACTCTGGATCCCACGCAATTTGATTTTGTGAAGGGTAGATCATGCCTGCTCAACCTGGTTGACTTCTTTGAGTCAGTCACCAGAGCTGTGGATGAGGGCAAGGCAGTTCATACAGCCTATCTAGATCTGGCCAAGGCCTTTGATACCATTCCCCAATCAGGAATTATTGATAGACTCACCAAACTAGGCATCAACCCCTATATCACTAGGTGGGTTGCAAATTGGCTCACAGATAGAACTCACAGTGTGAAAGTAGCAGACTCCAAGTCAGACTGCCAACCAGTCATTTATTTATTTTATTTTACATTTGTTGACTGGGAGAGTCCAACTGGTTTACAAGTCCATTTTCAGTGGAGGCCCGGGGAGAAAAGCTCCAAAAGAACAATTTTTTTTTACAAAACATAGTTTTAAGGACAGACTTTTGACATACAATTTCCATAGAAGAGACTTTGGCATACATATTAACTAACAGATAGGATACATTCATTCTCTACAATATAATATTACATTTTAGAAGATATTCCTAAGTTTAGGATTCTTGTAATAGTAAAAGCAGAGAGACATAAAATAAGGCTCTGAGAGAGCAGATGATGCTCGCTATAGTTGAAAAGGATAACAAACTGGTTCACTATATGTCTTCGCCTGGTTTTAGTTGAGAAGGATAAGAAATTGATTTACAATATGTCTTCTCCTGGTTTTAGTTGCTCATGGAGAGCTCAGCATTGCTGGGGTAGTTTTCCCTAGCTCCTGACGAGATGGGATGAGCAGTAGATTAACCGTCCTAAGTGGGTACAGTACTATGATTGGTTGGCTTAGCAGAGTTACTTAAGTTAGGTGAAGTGTTCTAATGAGACATTAGCCGGGGGGATACAGGAGCACAGTTGATTATTCAAAAAGTGAGTTTTAACAAGTTTCTTGAACTGTGATGGGGATTTGTTATCAGTTATGTGGGCAGGAAGGGAGTTCCAGGTTTTTGCTATACAGTGGCTGTAGACAGACTTACCAGCTTTATTGTTATATTTGGTTACTTTGAAGTTGTTTTGTGTGCTAGACCTCAAGGGCCTGGCGGTTGTATAGGGTTGCAAAAGATTTTGTAGGGCTGGGGTGTTGTCAGAGTTGTGTATTATTTTGTGGGCTAGTGATGGTTGATTGAGTTGTAGTAGTAGTGGTAGTTCTAGCCAGTTGAGTTTTTTAGGTATTCACAGTGATGTGTTCTGATGGGAGAGGTTGTAGTGAATTTGGCTATCTTATTATAACAACTATCAAGTTTGTTTAGGTTGGATTTGCGATTTGTAAGCACGGGGGAGGCATAAAGTAGGGTGGATAGTAGGTGAGTCCTTGCTATTGTAGTTTTGGAGTGGTCAGTGAGGAATTTTTTTATTGCGATACAGTAGGCCAAGTTTTTTATGTACTTTTTTATGGTTATAGAAATATGTAGGTCAAATCTAAGGTGATTATCTATTTCAACCAAGAATTTGGTATGATTTGTGGGGGTGATTGTGGTCTTGTTAAAGGAGGAGATGAAGAAAGAATCAGTGGGAGGTGTGGCTCTGTGGGAGCTAAAGAATACTAGCTTTGGTTTACTTGGGTTCAGAATAAGTCTTTGGTTTGTAATCCAAGTTTCTGCTAGGGAAAAGCATTCTTGTGTTAGGGAGTGAAGGATGTCAATTGATTTGGCTGTGCATATTATGGTTGTATCATCTGCATATTGCACAATTGAGGCTTTAGGAATAATGTTTGGGAGCTGATTGGTGGAGGGTAAAAAGAAGTGGCCTCAGGATGGAGCCTTGGGGTACTCCTAGGGAGACTGGTAGGGAGGGGGAGAGTTGGTTTTGCCACACAACAGCTTGTTTCCTTCCCTCTAGGTAGTTTTTGAACCAGGAGATGGCAGGGGTGGTAAGGTTTAGAGTTGCTAGTGAAAGAAGGAGTTTATTGTGGTTAACCATATTGAATGCTTTGGACAAGTCATGGAAGATGGCAGATACAAGGAGTCCATTGTTTCTGTGAGTATTGACAATGTTGGTGAATTCTGTTAGTGGGTGAAGGTGCTATGGAAGGGTCTAAAGCCATGTTGTTGTGTTGCTATTAGATTATTTTCTAGGAGATATTTCATTAGTTGCTTGTGTATTACCCTCTCTAAAATTTTAGATAAAGGGGGTAGTTTGCCTATAGGGCCACATTAATAAGGATGGAGACAGGATATGGTATGGTTTCTGCAGCCAGGTGGAGGTATTTAGTGTGTAATTTATCTGCGGCTGGAGACGTTGGTTTGAGCATGCAGAGTCGTTTTTCAATGGATTTGGTTGGTTCTGGGTGGAAGCTGAACTTGAGGCAATTGTTAGTTGGGATGGGGGGTGGATTTGCAGGGGTGGGGATGTTGTCATAGGGTTGGTTGTTTGCAAGGGTCTGGATGGTTTCTGTAAAGTATTTATTAAACTTGAGTGGGGATGTCTTCTTGGTTATCTATTTTTGGAGTTAGAGTAGTTGTTTTACCTGGTTGTAGAACAGAGTTAATTGCTGCCCAAAATTTTTGTGGGTTGTTCCTGTGTTTATCCTGTAACTTTTTGTAGTAAGATGTTTTGTCTGTTTTGGTGAGTTTTTGGTTTTGTTAAGTAGTTCAACTTATATTTGTTCGTTCAATTGGGATTTACTGTTGAGGTAGTTGGTCCAGGCCTTGTTTCTTTTTTTGAGGAGGGATTTTGTGCCTGGGGTTTACCAGGGGGCATATTTTGTTTTAATTATTGTTGTTCTGGAGGGGGCATGATGGTTAAGGGTGTTTAACAAGGTAGTATTGAAATACAGTACTTTTCATCAAGAGGTAGGTTTTTTAGGGGAGTCCAGTTGCACATTTTTAGGTCGTTTATAAAGATGGAGCGGTTAGTGGTTTTTGTTTCTAATTAGGTGCGTAGGTTGGGTCAGTTGTGCTGATTTTGATCTGAGTAAGAATGTGGCTTGGTGGTCAATCAGGGTGTCTGGTAGACACCCTGCTAGAGATATCAGTGATGCATGGGATACAATCCAATCTAGAGTGGATTGATGTTTGGTTCTCTTGTCTGTTCTTGTGGGAGAAGTGATGAGTTGAGTTAGACCATGTAGGTTAATATGGGAGAGTGGGTTATGACTGGAACAGTTTTGCCAGTCAATATTAAGGTCTCCTAATACTATGCTTTCCTGGGGGAGGGAGTTGGATATCCATTCTAGGAGTTTTTCTGTAATGGGGATATTGTTGCCTGTAGGGATGTAGCATCCTATGATGTTGATGTGTTTACTATCATTAAGTTTTAGTTTTGGTAGAGTGAGTTCAACTTTATCGAAGTCTGGGGTTGTTAAGGATGAGGTGAGATTTATACACTATAGCAACACCCCCCCCCTTTTTCTACCTATTCTGTCACTACAAATTATATTGTAACCTGGTGGAGTGATTTCATTGTTGTGGTTGCCTGGTTTAAGCCAAGTCTCTGTTAGTATGACTACCTCAGATTGATAAAAGGAGAGTAGTGCATGAAGGTCGTGGACTTTTTTTAGTATTCTTCTAACATTTAAATTTAAAATGAGGAACATGGATTTGTCTCAGTGGAGTAGGGTATCATTCAGGTTGAGGGTTGGGGGTCCTAGATTTTGTGGGCATGGGTTTGGGGGTATATCATTGCAGCTAATGAGTTAGGTTCTGAGGTAAAAATAGAATTTGAGTAGTTTGTTTAGGGCCTTAAAGTTCTTTATAGTTGTTTGGGACTGGTAGTGTGATGGCTGTAATCTGTATCCATAGTGGTGAATAAAGAAGGTTTGGTAGTGATATGGGACTAGTTGAGTAAAAGAGTGTGTTGTAATAATGTTAGTGGAAGTAGTTTTGTCTTGGTATGTGGATAAAATTAAGTTGTTTTTGGTGGTCATGAGTGGAGTCCCACAGGGATCGGTCCTGGGTCCTCTCTTGTTTGGCATCTACTTCTCAGAAGTCCAGACCAACACGGAGGAAGTTTAGCTGACCAAGTTCACCGACGATTGCAAGTTGGGAGCCATTAACTCCTCAAGTGATGTAGACATCCTACAGAAAGGCCTCACTGAGACCAACAACTGGTGTCAAAACCATGGCCTTAAGCTTAAATCCAAAAAATGTGTCATCATTCCCTTTGGGAAAAACTCAGTTCCTACTAATTACCACATTGATGGTAGCCCACTGAACACTGAAGGTGTTATAAGAGATCTGGGGGTGCAGGTTGACAGCAACCTTTTCTTTGACCACCATATTGCCACTGTGGTCAGAAAGTCCTTCTATGTGGCACATCTCATTACCAAGGGTTTTGCATCCAGGAAGAAAGAGTTGATCATCTCTCTCTACTCTTCCCTCATTAGACCAATCATCGAGTATAATGCCCCATTTGGCATGTACCTCACTAAACACCTGCAACAGCTGGAAAGGCCACAAAAGTACCTCACAAAGAGAATCCTAGGCCTTAAACACATGCCCTACATGGACAGACTCAAAAAACTCTGGCTTTTCTCTGTCTCATATCATCGATTAAGAGGCGATCTCTGCTTGACTTAAAAGCCATGTCTGACTCAGCCCTGTTAGAAATGTTACACCTAAAGAAATCCCAATCCCTCCGCACCACACGCTCCAGGGACCTCAACCTCATTACCACAATCAGCAGAACATGCTGGAGGGACAGGTTCATAACCTAGAGACTGTCTATGCTCTGGAATAGACTTCCCATACATGTCAAGCAGAGCACCTCACTGGCCCTTTTCAAGAGAAATCTTGATGAGTGGATGAGAAATAGAAAGTTCACCCTGGGGATCACTCCAGTGGCTCTACTTGATAGTGGCACTGGGAACTAATGGGGTCATGATGCCAGGGCACCTCTATAGGCTAGGCTTGTAAAGGCTCCAGGGCCATTGCTGTAGTACATACCTATGAACCTATAAGAAATCATACAATACAAGACAAGGCCAAAGAGCAAATGTTAACTTCCGCATCCAAAAACAGTAGGGAAAGATCTGGAAATCATTATATTCCACAAAGTTGCATTTCAGTTTTACTGTATATAAAAAAAAAATAAAAAAAAAGCTATGTGAATGACTTGGCAGGAGACTAATGTGCAAAACAGATGGAGCCTTTACAAGCCGAGCCTGTGAAAGTAGCTGACTCCAAGTCAGACTGCTGATCAGTCATGAGTAGAGCCCCACAGAGTTTGGTCCTGGATCCTCTCCTGTTTGGTATCTACTTCTCTGAAGTCCAGGCCAACACAAAGGGACTCTGGCTGACAAAGTTCGCAGACGATTGCAAGTTGGGAGCTATTATTAACTACTCAAGTGACGCTGACATCCTACAGAAAGGCCTCAATGACACCAAAGACTGGTGTCAGAACCATGGCCTTAAGCTCAATGCCAAAAAATGTGTCATCTCCCTTAGGAAAAACCTGGTTCCCTTGAATTATCACATTGATGGTAGTCCACTGAACACAGAAGGCATTATAAGAGATCTGGGAACACACTGCCCATGCTCTCCGATAGACTTCCCATACATGTCATGCAGAGCACCTCACTGGCCCTCTTCAAGAGAAATCTTAATGAGTGGATGGGAAATAGAAAATTCACCCTGGGGATCACTCCAGTGTCTCTACTCGACAGACGCACTAGGAACTAAGATCGGGTGGCACGGTGCCAGGGTAATCCTATGGTCTAGGCTTGTAAAGGCTCAAGGCTCCAGGGCCATTAGCCTAGTACTCTCCTATAAACAATTAATTATCATCATCATCATCTTCTTTTGGCTGTTCCTGTTAGGGGTCGCCACAGCGGATCATCTGTTTCCATTTCTTCCTGTCCTCTACATCTTGCTTTGTCACACCAACCACCTGCATGTCCTCTCTCACCACATCCATAAACCTTATCTTAGGCCTTCCTCTTTTCCTGTTACCTGGTAGCTTCATCCTTAGCATCTTTTTCCCAATATACTCAGCATCCCTCCTCAGCACATGTCCAAACCAACATAATCTTGCCTCTCTGGCTTTGTCTCCAAACCTTCCAACCTGGGCTGACCCTCTAATATACTTATTCCTAATCCTGTCCACCCTCGTCACACCCAGTGCAAATCTTAACATCTTTAACTCTGCCACATCCAACCCTATCTCCTGCCTTTTTGTCAATGCCACTGTCTCCAACCCATATAACATAGCTGGTCTCACTACCCTCTTGCAGACCTTCCCTTTTACTCTTACTGGTACTCGTCTGTCACAAATCACTCCTGACACTCTTCTCCATCCACTCCATCCTGCCTGTACTCTCTTCTTCACCTCTCTTCCACACTCACCATTACTCTGAACTACTGATCCCAAGTATTTAAACTCATCCACCTTCGCCACCTCTACTCCTTGTATCCTTACCATTCCTCTATCCTCCCTCTCATTCACACACATATATTCTTAGTCCTGCTCTCCTCTCCTCTCTAAAGCATATCTCCATCTCCCCAGGGTCTCCTCCACCTGTTCCCTACTCTCACTACAGATCGCAATGTCATCTGCAAACATCATAGTTCACGGGGACTCCTGTCTGATCTCGTCTGTCAACCTGTCCATCACCATTACAAATAAGAAAGGGCTCAGAGCTGATCCTTGATGTAATCCCATCTCCACCTTAAACGCATCAGTCACTCCCACTGCAGACCTCACCGCTGTCACACTACCCTCGTACATATCCTGTACCACTCTTACATACTTCTCTGACACTCCCGACTTCCTCATACAATACCACAACTCCTCTCTAGGCGCCCTGTCATATGCCTTCTCTAAGTCTACAAAAACACAATTCAACTCCTTCTGACCTTCTCTGTACTTCTCCATCAACACTGTCAGAGCAAACATCGCATCTGTAGTGCTCTTTCCTGGCATGAAACCATACTGCTGATCACTAATCATCACGTCCCTTCTTAATCTAGCTTCCACTACTCTTTCCCATAACTTCATGCTGTGACTGATCAATTTAATCCCGCTGTAGTTACTACAGCTCTGCACATCTCCCTTATTCTTGAAAATCGGTACCAAAACACTTTTTCTCCATCCCTCAGGCATCCTCTCACTTTCCAAAATTTCCAGTTAATGTGAACTGTAAAATATGAGTGTCTGGAACATAAAGACACAGACAGAAACATGTATGTATTGCTACAAAAGTTGTCAATGAACAGTATTAGTTGCTGTATTCAGGAAGTACTGTGGAACTTTGAATTAATGACTGATGTCTAGTTTGAATATTTTGAAGAGTCAGGAACCTAAGGAACCAAGAAGAAGACTTGACCTGGCCTGTACCTGACAGTACCTGACCTTTGAAATAGTAAGACAGTGATGTTCATTCCATGGAGAGTTAAAAATGAATCAACATTTTATTGGAGATGGTCTGAAGGGTGGCAGTATTTTTGCAAACAAGGAGGAAGCAATATGCTAACTGAGCAAATAGCATGTCTTTTCTAAAGCAGCACTACAAAGGGGCATGCAGGGGTGTGTTTCCCTCTCCTGTGAAACTGTGTACCCCCACAACTTTCCTAGTGCTTCTCTTTTTATTTTTGATACCGTCAGCACAGTTCCTATACAAGCTTAGTCTTTCAAAGCACAATCCAGTAGGTCTAGATAGGAATTATGGGATTATGGTGACATAGGTGGTGTCCTATAACTTGCTAAGATATGGTAAAGGGATTCTATCTTAGTTGATTTGCATGAGAATGAACTCCAGGGTCTCATCCTGTTTAACAAATCTTGAGGTATACTTGTTGATAATAAGATTGAGACACCTCCACGTTTAGTCCCTGTCTGTGCAGATGATGGTCTAAATGTATGGAAGGTACTGTAGTCCTATAATACTGGGGTACTTTTTGTGGGTTTAAATCTTGTCTCAGTAATGGTGCAGATGTATATATTCTCCAAAGTGAGGATTTACCAAAAGGAAATAAAAATAAGAAGTCAATGGAAGTCTGCAGGCTGGTATTGAGGACTAAGGCACAAACTCTTAATGCGCTGCCTTATTTAGTTAAGGAACAAAGTTTGACTCTTTATAACTCCATTTACCTTGTATGTGACACTAAGCAAGTCACTTACTCAGTGCTTTAGTTAAATGTATTTTCCTGAATTGATGAGAAATAATTCAATACTGTCATTTATTTATTTATTTTGGACTTCCTAAGTTTGCTTTTGGATGTTACCTGATGTTGAAGACGAACACACACACACGCACACGCACAAATGCTCACACATTCAAATACTCCAAAAAGTCATTCTTCAGCCCAATGCTTCCAGCTACAGATCCAGTCATTCTGCAGATAAGTGGGACCATGCTTCCACAAAGCAGTTCAGTGTTAAAAACCTGCTTCTACCCTTCAGTTCAATCAGCTGAAGTGGGAAAGACCATCCCCGGGATTCATGAAGCTTGCGCCAGGCGCAGGCATAGCGTAGGTGGTATAATACCAAATATGGCCGCCGAGCGATTCAGGTACGATCCAATTCCACATGCACTACTGGCGTACGCCAGATCTGTGCAGCCCTCGGCTTAGGTATGCTAATCACCCCATGTGCAGTGCTGCACCATGCAAATGAAGGTACATAGCGATTCATGAAGTGGTGCAGGTGTAGCGTAAGTCCACAGAAATGTAAACCAAAAAACACGGTTTACATTTTTCCAAACAGAACATCGGAGCTATGAAAGTGGACCAGACTCATGTATTACAAAGTTAACAAATGCCAATGGCTAAATATACAGCCAATGACATAAGAAAAGATGCACAACACCTAAATAACAACATATAATGTCATGTCCACAGTAACGCAAAGTACAACCACAGGGCATGTGTGCGCAAATGGGAACACACAGGAAATATATACAAATGTCATAAAATCGCAATGTAATACAAATCATGATTTCACCATAATACTCAATGGTATGCATGGTACACCACAACCAAGCTGCAAGGATTGCTAAGGGTCTGTGACAGTGTTCAGCGCAGTAACTAGGAATCAGTAGTCAATGCCATGCAAATGAGGCAGGTAATAGTGAATTGCAAACGTCCCGCCGGACTAAGGATGTACCATACGGTGCAGCGCTACAACACCGAGAAGTGGCTCAGAGGTATACATGACATCAGCAGTGGGGTGTGCCACCATAGCTGTAAGCATATTGGAGCAATGCAAATCTGGCCTGCCCATTGCTAAGCAAAGCCGCAGGACAGGGGTGGGGAGGTAGGTATAGCATCGTTTAGCTGAGAGCACATATGGTGCCCAAAAGTGCATGTGTACAGGGATGAAAATGTGCCCGAAACCCGGTAAATGGATGCACGTGCCGCGCACCATAGCTCAAACAAGAAGGTCAGGGGAAGAAAATAAGGAAATGCTGCAGTAGGGTAATTGGAGTACAACTGAGCAATTAACACCTATTAACCCACAGCGGGCAATCGATGGCAGCTGACAAGTCTGCTCACAGAAACCTGCAAAACAGGATAGGGGAGGTGTTGGATTGCAAAGAAAAGAGAACTGTCATAGCAGAGCAAAGCAAACCTGCAGTAGACCGGCAATAGTACACATTACGCAAGATAAGCCAGGTCTAGGAAAGTATAAATGAGAGCAGGCTGCTGGATGCATGCCAGAAAATGGGAGGTGAAATGTGAAGAAATGTAAAGGGAAGGGCAAGAGGTAATCCACGGCAGCCAAATGTAATTCAACACCAAAGGCACCACAATAGTAGTTCCTGTCGTAAAACACATAAGATACCCTGTAGCTATGATCGTACATACACACCCTTTGACATCATCGGTGTTCACAGCACAATAGTATAAAGTTTGAAAGCACCTCACACACACCTGTGTATTCCCAAACACTGCACCATAGGTGTAAACATACGGGGAACTTTTACAATGTACATGTTGGGAGCTGCCATAGCTGTGATTCATCACCATGTGTTAGAGACTGACGGTGTTGTGGAGGATGATGCTGACAACCACCGCAGGCCCTGGAGGAGGAGAAGAGTGTTCAGACCAAGGGTAACCTACCAGGGACTACAAGATCTGGAGATAGTAGAGCATTACAGGGTGGACAGGGACATCTTACAGCAAATAGTTGAGCTGTGCCGGCCACGCCTGAGATCCAGAAACAACAGAGGGGAACCCATCCCAGTGGACACAAAGGTATGTGTAAGCTTGCGAATACTAGCCACAGGTACCTTTCAAAGGCCAAATGGAGATATAATGGGGATCTCACAGGCATCAGCATCCAGGGTACTACACCAGTTCCTGGATGCCATGTTACCACATGCCAATGAGCATATATACTTCCCCTGAACTCAGGAGGAGTTGGCCAGCAATATGCGTCTCTTCCACCATGTGGCACACTACCTGGAGGTACTGGGTGTGATAGACTGCACGCACATACATATCAAGTCACCACCTGGTGAGCATGGTAGGTGCTACATAAACCGCAAGGGATACCATTCCATCAACTGCCAGGTCATGTGCAATGCCCAGGGCATTATCATGGATGTGTGTGCTGGCAGCCCTGGAAGCTACCGTGACTCCCACATCTGGCATGCCTCACAGCTGTATCAGGTATTTGTCAGGGGGGACATACCACATGGCCACCTTGTGGGGGATGCTGGCTATGCACTGGAGCCATGGATGATGACTCCCATCAGAAATGCACACACACCCATGCAAGAACGCCATAATGAGGCACACACACAAACCAGAATCATCATAGAGTGTGTGTTCGGGATGCTGAAATCACGGTTCCGTTGCTTGGACATATCTGGTGGAGCCTTGCAGTACTCTCCAGACACGTGTGCCCACATCCTCATAGTATGTGCCATGCTACATAATATGATCCTGCGGAAACAGCTGCAGCAGCAACAAAATGGTGAAGGCCCTCACAGCCCAACGCAATTGCCAAGGCCATCACAGGCACAAAGGGATTCAGACCATGAACACCCTGTGCCAGCCCCAGTAGGCAGATGGAGGCATGCCCAATATGCCTATGCCTTGGCAAAGAGAGAACGTATAGCACATACACTGACAGTGTAGGCCCCTATGGACTGACACACCTCTCCACCTGCACACACAGTAAAATGGATGGCACATGACCACCTGTAAATTGTAATGTATAGGTGGCCTACTGTGTGAATCCCACATAGGCAGCCCTCAACCATTGTACACACTACAGCTATTGGAACAAGGAATGTCAACACCTGAACAGTACATGCACCTATCAGCATATGTCGGTACTGTGTGTATAGGTTCCTAGGTACATCGGTAGGTACACGCCCGATTGTCAGAGGCCATTCATCAATCGAGGCAAACAGTGTCTGCTGTTGCCACCACATTGAGTAACCAACTGTCGCTAAGTGGAGCAGAGCCAATTGCGGGATCCATGTGTGTAATCACTGTTCCCCACACACTCTGCATGGATTCCCTGGTGCGTTAATGAGGGGCTCCATATAATGTAATCATGGATGTCATGGCAAGGCATGGGGTGTACCCATGACAGGTATCTGTCACCCCAGCATGCTCCACCTACGATTGTGTGAAGGTGTAGCACATTATAGTGTATAGCTCACTGTGATATACATTCCCAATGCTGGAGCACATCCATTAAACATCACTTGGACATACCATTAATAGGACTCATCCATATGTAAACTAACTGAGTTACCCATTTGATCACAGTATGGAGTAACAGCCGTAGTATAGTCCACATACAAAACGCCATAACATGTGTACAAATCCAAGATGCCCAAGTGGTAAATGCAGTGACTGTCGTGCATGTTCCTGGTCCCACATCCTGCAACGGATGTAACGTAATCCCGAAGGCACGAATAATGCATGTTGGATGCAAGCCATCAGATCATGTTTAGCACGTTAGTGGGAATATGCATTGCCCAGTGCTGGTAAGCGTCGTTTAAATATGACTATACGGATATGCGCGAAACAGGGCTAAGTCTCTCTGAATATCGCGCAGATCATGGTCACTGATGTCCAGAACAGGTGAAACCAGCATTATTCACCCCTGTACTAATAGTGCCTGCTCTGAAGGATAAAACGATCACTGCCAGGAGTAGAACACGCAATCATGTACACAATCACCTAACACTACGCTACCCAAGATGTACCTACGGCAGGTGTGTAATGTGACAGGTTCAAACACAAACGTGCGGAGTCCAAGAAACAGTATACACTGACATGTACACAATGAAAGGTGTATTCTGCCTGTCACTCTCTCTGTCAGATATATATCTATATATATATATATATATATATATATATATATATATATATATATATATATATATATACACACATATATATAATACAGATAGAAAGGGTGATAGAGAGATATATGTTGATATATACGGATTCACCAAATATATAGATAGGTCAACGACATGTACACAACCATGGAGGTACAAATAAATAGGATACTGCCAACTATGGAATGTGTCACATACCGACACGCATAATCACGAGGCTGAAAGACCGAAAGAACACAGTACCAGAACACTAGAACCACGTGTAATATTATCACGATATTAAGGG
Source organism: Protopterus annectens (assembly GCF_019279795.1). Classification (NCBI taxonomy): domain Eukaryota; kingdom Metazoa; phylum Chordata; order Ceratodontiformes; family Protopteridae; genus Protopterus; species Protopterus annectens. The sequence continues at coordinate 1,845,815,573 of NC_056729.1, read as the reverse complement.
ACATTTAGTTACCGCTGCCGGTGTTGCAGTCCACATAGGTACTGTGTTCAGCTGTGTTTGTGATTGCCGTAGTCTGTGTATGTGTGTGTTGAGGGTGCCATGTGCATTTCCATGTGACTGTAATATGTGTGTTTGTGTTTGCATTGTGTGTCTGTTAGTGCTAACTTGGAGGTAGATCATTACGGTAGGTGTGGTTATAGCTGGCCGTAGGCATATGGTTACCACCTGTCCCACTTTAGGAGGGACAGCCCCTCCCTGGGCAGTTGTGTCCTGACAAAAAATATTAAAAAGGGAAAATGTCCGAGATTGTAGGACATAATTATGTCCCATATATTATGTAATAGTTGCATTAAATAGTTATGCCTGTATCTAAGAAACGTAAATGTTACATGAAACATGATAAGTAGCTAAAGTGCTACAAGAATAAGTATGTATTCAGGTTAAAAGTATGTGCTATCCTGTGTACTGACCATGGGTATGTGTCGGCCTGTAAACACCGATGTGTGTCCTGCAAATGTCCCACTATGGCCATTTGAAAAGGTGGCAACCCATGCCAAAGTGGTTGAATTACCAACACAACTGCAATGAGTGCAAATATCTGTGACAGAAATACATGGGACAGCTGTCATTTAGTAACATTCCTTTACTTATCGCTGTATTTCCGGAGGTATGGAAGTATCAACCTCACCTGCATACTATATAGAAACCAATTAACAACGGCCCAATATATATGCCCGTAACAACCATAGTTTTAGTCTACTAACTGATAGGTCTTTAATTAGGGAAGGAGCCCACACACATATATGGAATATGTAGAAATGCAAGCCCCACAAACCTGTATATGCTATGTACACCCACCTATATCACCCACACATGAAACAATAGCAATAAAGGCTGTAATAACATCACAAACATCCACTCACTCAATTACATCTGCAGAAGCGTTAACATACCTTGTGAGAAACACATTTTTAAAGGCACCATGTGAAATCATAGCTGTTGTATAATGGAACAGACGGCGATGTTACAGGTTTTATTTGCAATAGTCCCTTATCAGACGGTTGAGATGACAGGTACACTCACATGTAGAACCACATACTCTAGCCATCACACACAATCCACGGGGGACATGAATCCAAAATATCCGTGTCTCTACAAATAGCAGTTGCAATTCCACACAACAAAACACATACAGGCCGTCTCCCCGAAGGTAGGGCAAAAGGGCAACGTCCAAGTGGAGAATTCAATTATACATCACTGTTGCCACATAATTGGTGAATGGAGTAGCTGCACAGCTGATGTGCATGTAATAATTTACTCAGGAACACCAATTGGCACCAGGAAACCACATGTTACAGGTATCAACGTATATAAGGATGACTTGCCAGACATTCAAACCGTATGCTCATACCATAGAACCGTTTAAACAGTAAAGGTGTAAGAGAGATATTTATGAAAGTTCGGAACGCTAACAAGGTATGTAGAACACTCAGTATGTAAGTGTATGTACAGCCTGCTTTGTATTAATTAAAAGTGTCTGCAGCGCATAAAGTGGGAAAAGGTATTATGTAGTGATGTCTTGCTGAGCATAGTAACGCTTGTAGAAATTGTGTGTCCTGCTGTGGGCCACAAGGTAAACATCACAGACACCACAAGGGATGCTACATGAGGGCTTTAAACAGAACAATTCCACACCACCGCCATCAGTGGTAGGGTATGTCCAACAAGCACGTGCCATAGCAGGGGATAGTATATGTTGATATACTGTCACAGTAGGCATGTGTATGGGCATATAACGACAATGACATGCCTAAGGTGGTCCTGCTATGCAAGTATGCTTTGCATTATGGGATAATATGTAAAATATGTGTAATGTACAGTATTGTAGGTAGATATGTCAGATATTTTACACAGCATAACAGGCATATCATGCATACCAAAGGTATCATCTATTGGCATGTACAATACGCAATAACAGGATACATATGACTTGTAGTCACGGGACACTGTAACAGCATGATAGCTAATCGAAATGGAAGAGCTACTCAATTAACCATGCACAAAGGACATGTAATAGCTTCACAGGTTCATAGTGGGATACTATGCAGTCTGGCAAGTCTATGTGTAAGCCCAACTACAGTGTTTACACTGGCGACACCTCTCTAGGGTAGTGTCCTGTCTGTGAACAGCAGAGCCATGTGTTACCTGCACCTCTGCACAGTACAGCCACTGCAGTGATCCCTGGTGTACATGTGTGTCTCCCATCCACCAAGTGAGGTATCACATGAACAGTGCTACTTAGTGTCCCTGCGTGATGTACATAGGAATCATGTTCCAAAGCATGGTGAGTGTCTGGTTTGGGAATGTAACCCTCAAACACATCCCACTCATCGTTGCATTTGTGCACATATCCATCAGCATATTGCTTATGTCACTTATGTGGAGTATATCCATGAATATTGTTGTGGACATGGGCCCTGTATGTTCAGCAGAGGTCACCCCTGAGTATGCAGTATGCAAATGTGTACAGTCGTGGTGTCCGTAGTTGTCCCACATACGTCAACCTTCGGAGCTCAATAACCCTCATGGTGTGTTAATGTTGTGGTATGTAAAGCCGTTGCTGTTCTGTAAGATACACCCTAAATGGGGTGTTGTACCCTTGAATGTGTGTATACATCAGGAGTTCAGAGGTACAATGGGTGCCTTTGTTCCAGCTACAAACCCAGTACAGATAAGGGTGGCCACATAGAAGGATATCCACGCCACATTGGCAATATGGTTATCAAAGGAGTGGGTGCTACATACATGTGTACTACGATCCCATATAATGTCACATGTATGTAGGGGACTACCACCTATGTGATAGTCAGTGGATGATTGGTGTAATCCAAAGGGGATGTTCATGCATATTGTGTCATGCAGCTTGAAGCCATGTTATCGACATCAGGTATCCATCACAGTGACACCCTTATGGAGGGAGTCTGTATCAGCTGGTGGATCAATCATGGTACCTTGTATGCAGTTGTCTGGAAGCCTAGTTAGGGAAAGTCCCTCTGTGCTAGCCTGTACCTCAGGGAAGCATATACCGAACATGAGGGGCCCCATGACTGAGGACTGTGGTACACCAAGTGTAACTGAAATACAGTAGCTACTACAGTATGCCACCCTCATTTTGTGGGTCCTGTCCATGAGCCACTTTGCATAACATCCTGAGACGTAGTTGTCAATGTGCAGGTGGATGTGTATGTTGTCAATACCAGAATGGAGAATGGTGCTGAAAGCCTGTGATAGGACAATGTAGGCTGTGTGGACCCCCTTACCATCATCAACTACCCTGGTAACTGTATCAAAGGAGTCCACCAGGTGTAGGAGCCATGGTCTGGCCCAAACAAGTCCAACCTGGGTGGCCTCAAAGGTCTGGAGCCCACCAATGTCTCTGTGAATGACTTCCATGATGATGTGCCTGGGGCAATAGTCCCTCTGGTTCATTGTGGCACCACCTGTGTGGAGTGTGATAACTGTTGCTGTGTGCCATTCAGGGGCCACAATGTCTGATACAAGGCTATTACTGAATCTTATGGCCAAGTGGGGAGACATGTCGTTCTGAGGTTTGTGTAAATCACAGTCTGGGATGTTAGATGGTCACATGGAGTTTGTGTTCCAGGCCTTAGACAGTGCAGGTTGGAACTGTGTAGTTGTGACCGCAGGGACCCCGCAATGTTCCTGCATGGATTATGGCCCTGTAGGGAGTGAGAGGGTGTAAAGTTAGCATTGAACCCATCCGCCAGGATGTTGCCAACATCACTCGGTTCTGTAATATTCCTGAGTAACCGTCGTATGTCAGAGCAGATGTGGGTATTGCCATTGACTACTGACATACCTCTATAATGCTTTGTGGTACACCCTGGAATGTGTTGCAGTAATGTTTACATAGCTAGGTTTGGAGGATGTGATAAGGGATCCCGGAGCCCTATTGAGGCTGACCAGTGAGCTACCCCACCCATGGGATTGTACTCCACTTTGCAACAGCCTCCACCTTTTGTTGTACATTATGTCCATGGAACTGGACCCCCAGAGTGGCATCCATTATTTGGTGGGTACCATCATGGCTCTGTTTGGAATAGCATGATCCATGCAGTCGTGTAAGTGCTAATGAAGTGCACTGGGGTATGTTTCAGTGTTTGTATGTGCATTGTCCATCTGCACGGGTGTCATGATGTTTACTACTGCTGTCATAAGACGTCTGTAGTAGGCGTTGTAGTAATCTTGTACTGTGTATGCCGTGAAGGGTGTGGTGCCGGGATGTGGATAACAAGGGTGATTAGCATATGTTCGGAAACTACCAACGAGGGGATAACTCCAGGTGTGGAACACCAGTCACATGTTGATAGTGTCCATGACTAGGATATTGTTGGTCTTGGAGGTGGTGTGTATGGGTTGATTCAGCCGAGTGGAGGTTATCGGTACATGAGTAGCTATCCCTGTTAAGTGTGGGGTAGTGTCAGTCTCACATCAGTAGTACCTGTCTGAACCCTACTGTCCAGTACACCAAGAAATGAGGGCCGGTAACCGTGGGGTATGTTGTTGAATCCGTAGCATGTTACAATGTGTATAGCAGTTCTGGCCACAATTAGTTGCACGTGGATCACCTCTGATGCAGTGTGCTAAGTAACCAGCCAGGAGGTGTGTACAACATAGTGAAATATGGACACACCTCAGCCGTGGGTGTTCCGGTCCAGGTTACATGACTGAAAGATGTGGTCTGCGTATAACCTGTCAGTGCAGGTGTGCTCTGCGGAGCCTAGAGGCAGGTCCCAGTCACTGCAGAGATATTGAAGTGGTCCATTATAAGGAGTGCTTTGCCTGCGTGCATCAGAGATGAAGATGTCAAGCACTGAGTCACATGACCCCATGTCTTGCTTGCCTGTTCCCGTTCTGGTGGTGAATGTTATTGGAAACTGTGCAAGACAGGCAGTATAGGAACAGCAAGAGCCTTACATGTTATCTATACTCCCAGGGCTGACAGGTGCAGGTCATCTGTGCCAAAGCATCATCTTTTGTTGACCATGTCAGTCAAAGCGGACAGATACTGAATGCCTGTGGAATGACAGCAGAAGCATAGGCAACTGTTGAAGTGAAACAGTCAGTTGTTGTACAGTGGTATCTAGTCCAGATGAATGCAGAATGCTCCCCAGGGCTTGGCCGATACCTTCTGGGCTACAAGATCGGAGAGCTATTGCATGTCCCTGCACATGTAGTCTGGGAAGTTGCATCTCAGGGCAGTCACACTAACATGGAGAATGACAGTCAAATTGTACTTGGTGAGGTGTGGCATGGGTGCATAGGTTATGTTGCAGAACCAGTTACCCGATAGCTAGATGTAAGCGACTATCGCCTTGTGTAGCCTGCTGAGTGAGGCATCAGTGTGACCACCTACAGAGTCACCTATGACTGGTGTGTTGGGTATGTTATAACACCCTATTGGCTGTATTTGATGGGCACACATGAGTCTGTGGGCTATAAGTAATTGTTGTTGTGTTTGGTGATGGGGGCTGCCTCTGGTGCCTACACAGAGTATGGAGAGGTTCTACAAAAGTCGTACTCATACTATGTGTGGCCTGTGGTGGTGGAGATCTTGTGAGACTATGTGATGAGTGGGGTGCGTTGCAAATGTTACACATCCCCACATGACTGTTAGGTTCAGTCTGGGTTGGTGAGAGCATTACCCCCAGCATGGCTACATATGTGCATCTCCCACAGGCTGTAGTGTCATATGTTGGGAGGTGAGCATTGACTGTGTACATGAGACAATTGCTCTATTGCCACATGTTCGCCATATTCATCGTATAGACAGGCAATAGCATTGGTACGTGACAGTTGGACATGCGTGTATATTCAACCATGTCTCACAAGATATGTGAGTTACATGTGTACAACAGCTGTTGTACTGTAAGCAAGCTGGAAATGTAAGGACAGACAGTGTACTTGTAAGAAATAAGTTGGAATGGGTGCTATATTAATTAGTAGCTCATGAAGTGCTCACAAGTTCTGAACAAGTGCTGAGCATGAAAATGCAATACAGATAGGGTGTTGGATAATATCAACCCACAAGTGGAGACGACAGTCATTATTGGAGGCACTGCACTATTACCCTGCTGAGTATGGTCTGTAAGTCTATGAACCTTTATCAACGTAGATGTTAGCAGTACAGAAGTAGATGACAGTACGGATGATTTCGCACTGCATAGCATACCTGTGACAGGTCATAGGACATCATCATCCATACCGTGTTCCAGCTACACTGAGTATACTAGATGTACCTTCGTATGTCACAGGAGTGTTCTACCAGTGGCCTTTTGACAGAATCAACACTACAAAAGGTGTCAGAGTGACATGTGCATATAACACCAGTGGCAGCTACAGTAAAACAGGGTTAATGTTTTGTACTCCCCCCTCATTGTAGCCCATACCACACAGACAAATGTGAGGCATCTGTGTATGAAAGGATGTGAATGGCCATGACCTAGGAGCAATAGCTGTCTCAGTGTTGTGGACAACATACAGAATGGGCTTTGTGGGTGAGGTGTGTGACATATCTGCACAATCTGACACCTGATATTAGCATTGTGACCACTAGGTGAATAACCCTGTACCCATTAACTACCACCTAGGCAGCAGTCAACATTATGGAAACTGTGTAAGGGATGGCGCTGTGCAGTTCACCTCCCTGAGATGGTGACGTCTCCAGGCCTATTAGGTAGTCATATGAGGCACCCATGTCGTGACAGGGTGCCATCCATGAGCATGGAGATCATTGGACAGGCATACTCAGCACTCGGGTGACCAATATCAGATCACATATCACCTTTAAGGGGTATTGGCCATGTGTGGATGGGCGATACCAGCCTTCACAATCCTCACCTCCACTATGCAGCATGCTGGCTACCTTGCATAAAGACATGTGCTACACTATGATGTTGGACATGCTACACGTACATATCCTGATCTGAAAGACATACGTCATGGACAGCCACCGTACTACTACAAGGATCGCCACATGCTGGACAGATCCCTGTGCCATACATGTTACATACTCCCGCCATACCATGCAACCCTGTCCATCAAAGCTGCACATGTCATCTCTGTCATACATGGTGTGATGACCGCATGGTAAATGTATTATTAACTGTCTGGATCAGTAATGTGGCACTGATGCACCTAGCGGTGGCAAAATGGCTGTGGGATACAGCTAGGAAACCTTGCCCGTACATGCTATAGTTGATAACCATCCCTGGGAATGACGTCCGACTAGCCATTGTCCCATGTCTATCACATGTGCAACACAGGCGATCCGTGGCAGGATGTTGAACTGCTGTACAGTGCTGTGTAGATGTACATGGCAAAACACATGCATGTAAAGGTTTCTGTGCGTATGTGTGCATTGTCACTGCTCATGTCCATTAAGACAGTGTATGTGTTGATATGTGACATATACACAGCATCAAGGTAAACAACATTACTGTGGACACATCCAAGCATGTGCTGATAGGTAAGAACACCAGTACAGGCAAACAGACATGCCCACATCAAGACAGCATTCACATGGAGTATGAACAATGTAATAAGGTGACACACATATATGGCGATGATATCCAATGCATAACAGGTGTTACATGTGTGTGACATAAACATGTCAGTCATGTCAGTGTCATGATGATTTGCAAAAATAACTGTGCAGATGTACTAGATTTAATACAAATGTATGTGCAGCAGTATCTCTGTACATCTCTGTGATACTGTGACCTGTCACCATCATTATGTCTTACAGATAATGCCTCGTTTATGCCTGCCAGCGTACAGCTGCCAGGAGGATGATGTCCTCGTCCCATACCTCCATGGGAACTATGAGGTGCTGTTCAGCCATGTGCCACAGCATGCCCAGCAGCATGACAACCTGTGGCAGGACCTTCGCAGGAGGGTTAGTGATGTGGGTGGCCATAACCGCACCTACCAGCAGGTGCGCATACACTGCACGGACTTGATACGACATGCGAAACAGCATGCCACTGCAATCACCAGGGAACAAGGTGGAACAGGTGGTGGGCCATCAACCCAGCCCCCACTCACACCCACCGAAGAGCTACTGGCCAGCCTGGGGACACCCTCAGAACAGCATCCACAAACACTAGCTGCCATTGTGGAGGTGGGTGTCTCCCAACCAATGAGCCTGGAGTTGCCTGGTAAGTCACTACTGCACATATGACTATTATATCCCATTTAGTTGCATGTGTCACTGTACATTATGTAATGTAACATCATATGCAAGGTATGTTTACACACATGCCGCATACTACAGTATGCTACCCTGTGTATGCACACATGTGCATACTATATGCTATTGTACAGGCGAATGTGTTAACATGCACAGTGCACCCTGTGGCTGTCATACAGTCATGGATAATGTTCAAACTGCTGTGTCACCCCCATACAGGTACCTCTGGCATGCCGCACAATCAGTCCATTGCAGGTGAGACTGTCATCAGTATCAGGCATGTTAAAGCATATATCTATTCGCCATGTGGCCAGTTAACACATGTACACATGATGTTTGGTCCAGTCACGATATACAGGCCGCATCTCCCGTCATTCACACTGACTACTCATGTGCAATATATACAAACGAAATGAAACACCGACATGAAACCACAGTATCTGTCATAGCTACATGTGTGGACAGCTGTGCATACAACGGTGGAGGTGTTGTTCAATGTAGGCATATGTATTATACATTGGAACAGCACATGTGTGGTACGCAAACAGTACCACACAGTGAGCTGGGATATGGGCAGCCCACAGGAGTCACCATTGTGTTATATGCCCCTGCAATGGGTGCACACACTGTGATGTGCCATCTGACATGTCCCAAACATGTAGTGTTCTGGCTGCAATATTGTCACACTATCCCATAATACATACCCCACATACCAAACATACAACCCGTTGTCTGCATAGCCCTGTGGACGGTGACATATCTGACATCTATGGGTGTATGTCATATGGAACAACACAGACATGTGAGATAGATGGCCATCACAAACATTTGGCCAACACATGTTCACACATGGCCATAGAGGATGGCCAGAGACATGTAGTCACAAAGTAGATGTGATGTGTATACACCCTGTTGCACATTGTCCACACATGGTCCAACTATAGCCTTAGTTGACTGATTATACAGTTGATGTGGTACACTGGACATCCTAAAAGTCTGTGTACAGCTAGTAGAGGTGTCACTTAAGTCGACCATATAAGATGTGTTGAACATCACGACTGTGTCATAGCATGACAGTAGTCACCTGTACAGCTTCCACAGATATTGACACCACATCAGGCCACAGATACCGTACATTTCCCTTGCTGCTGTAGGACATCACCATCAGCCATGCACCTCATGTGTGTGGTACATCAGTGTCATGTGGGACATGCTGAATTGACAAGTCTGCCATGTGAGGGCATATTTGCCAGGCAGCTAAGACTCTGTAGTAGTTGTGCAGGGGTGTCATCCGTAGGTCTTCCAGTGACCTGTCACATGACACAGCATGGTTTGGTGTGTATACACCTCAGCAACATGGGTCACAATCCACAGTTATGTCGTGTGTATGCACGCAGTTATGGCTATGCAATGTGTGTATATTACGCACTGTATAGCAATATAGATGCCTCATGATGCCATGCAATGGCACAGTGTCTGTACTTCACACTGTATAGCAATGTAGATGCCTCACACTACTCTTCCATGCTCATGCACATTTGCTAAACGTGCATTCTATCTGTAGGGCATACAGACAACACTGCAATGTGATACCCATTACAACTCTGTACATGTGTCAGGACACCATTGTGTCAGACAGGTAAGCATGTTAATACACACGTCAGCAGATTACATGTCAAGGTCACTTCAGCCATGTATACTGTTAACCTGTGCTGGTCCACATGGTGTATCACAGGGATGCATGTTTACTACCATGATTGTGTGAACTGCATGGCTACTGATATGACACCTGCTTGCTGTTGTGTGCAACCTAGGGAGGTATGCTAACTACCACTATTAATGTCTGAGCTGCATGCCGTCTGCTGTATCGCATGCATGCTGCATGCTGTCTGTCAAATCACATGCATGGTGTGTCTGTGTGTCTGTCTGTGTGTGTGTGTCTGTGTGTCTGTCTGTGTGTGTGTCTGTCTGTGTGTCTATTGTAATGTAGAGTCTTTCTTTGCATTCACAGGTGATGTAGGTGCATTACAGATACTAGCAGTGATGAACATATGCATGAGGTACAGGCAGGGTTGCCAGGGGCTGAATCTGTGCCAATGGTTGCCATCCCGGCTATGTCCCCCTCTTCCCCGCACACAATTCTGATGCCAACACATACCCCATCAACAGTGGCCATAGAGGAAGGACAGTAAGCGTCTGTTAGCTTGGAACAGGAACGTGTAGTGGCTACAGAAGGTGTGTCTCCACACCATGGTGTCAGTGTAATGACTGCAGATGTGCCACACAGGCATGTGGCTAATGCTGCTCGTAGGAGGACCTCTGGCAGAAATGCACCTGCAGGACAGAGCGCAGCAGCTGGTGTCACCAGACGCATGTTCCAGACTGTAATGGCGGCACAGTCATGTGCTGAATGGCAGAACAGAGAAGGGCAGAGGCTTCAGAGGGCTGCTATCCGTACACTAAATGACAACATCCAGGCACTGGCAAATGCTCAACAGCAGATTGCTGATGTTCTGGACAGGCAATTGGGTGACATGGTCAGAATCCTTGACCATGGCATGGCAATCCTCGAGCGTGAGCTGTCTGTGCTAGAACATCAGGTAGGAGTGAGGTGTAGGCCATGTTGATGTAGGCCAGCTACACCACCTAGTGCAGGTCAACGTGAGCGAGCCACCTTGCATGCCCGCTCCCATAGTGCCTGTAGCAGTAGCAGTGCAGCTGGTGCTGCGTTGTCCACACCAGGACACAGCAGGCCATGTGGATGTGGCCCTGGATGTTCCCAGTGGGAACACGGTTCCAGTGGACATGTGTCATCGGACAGTAGCCAATCTGTACCTCTGCCTGGTAGTGCCCGTGCAACCCCTGCCGGGCACAGTGAGCTGTACATCCTGGTCTGTACAATCTGGTGCTGTCAATAATACCCCTGTGTAGGCCTGACAAAAGGCAGAACTGTGTGCAGACATACACGCACACAGCAAAAATATCTGTAAGGCACCGCAACACCCACATACATAACGACCACACATGTCCAATCAGATCACCGGCCCTTACCCACACACATGATGTCATCCATTGATGCAGCCTATGCCCCTGGCAAACATTATCACCCTGTGCATATGATGATGCCTGTGCCACATCACTGTCATCCACACCATCAGTGCAGGGACATGCTCAAATGGTCTGATGCACAGGGTGAACAGAATAGTGAGAGAAGTGTATATTACATTAGTTGTGTACTGTTGACACACACCAGACATACCATGTAGTACAGGTTTATCATGTATTGTTATATGTTCACAGTATGTGTCTTGGTAACAACAGTGACAGCATGTTAGTAATCATTCCCTGCTTCCCTCCTTAAGGTTTAATTGCATGTGCCATTACGTTACAGTGTTTGCAGTTGGAGTGCATTGTTGTATGTTCACAGTATGTGTCTTGGTAACAACAGTAACAGCATGTTGGTAATGATGGCCTGGTTCCCTCCTTATGGTCTACTTGCATGTGCCAACAAGTAGCAGTGTTTGCAGTTTCCCATGTGTAAATGTGGAGTACTCACAGGCATGTATGGCAATACCAGCATGTTATACGTAGCCTCAACCTGACTGTTGGAAAGGCTACCATACCACAGATGTCTACACATCTACTGATCCAGAAGCATGTGAGCTGTTTAATAGGCTACAGTGGCTAGAGACGTGACATCCATACCAGGTCACATCACAGGTATGTTGACATGGTGCGGGGGGTTTACACAGCGGTCTGGCCAATGATAACATAAGAGGCCACTTGATAGCATGAGGCCTCTCTGTGTAGCAGTAATACCCTGTCATATTACAGGATGAGTACACACACAGACATACACAGACACACACAGTAACATGCCCACACTCACGGGGTCAACAACACTATAACGCACACTCCCTAGTGTTGAGGTGAGGACCCCTGCCTATGTGGTAATCACCCTCACAGTACTGCGCACCCACACGACGCGACACAGAGAATGAACATGTACAGGTAGCCAGTAAGGCTGAGACCGATGGAGTCAACAGGGTAGTAGACTGCATCACCATGAGGGGTTAGGGATCCTGTTTGTTCTGTATGGAAGCATACACCCTCACTCCATGCACCAGACACACACACACACACACACACACACACACACACACACACACACACACACACACACACACACACACACTGTGGAGTCCACAAATGTCATTCACATACAGATAGCTGACAAGTGTGATACACACACCACCCCTGCCTACATCATGCTTTCCACACTGCAGTATGTACAGATCTCTACAACAGTGTACAGGGGTGTGTAACAATTGCGATGTATTCCCCACCATATGTGGCATATATGGTCACACAAGCAAACACACATGGCAGTACTGTGAATGATACACCTGCTATATGATGATACGTCTGACAAACATGCAGCAGTATTGGCCGCATTATGTGTACCAACGCTACCTTCAGCAATTGTGCTGCTATATGCACAAAGGAGGATGTAAGTGTTACAGGTGTCAAGTGACTTACAGTCAGTAACACCATGACTGCTGTGTAGGTTATATGTCTTCACCATCAAGTAACAGTAACATAGTGTACTGTTTGAACATGTAATGGTAGGATGGCTTGTGACACACCTGTGAGCCGTCCTCGGCAAACATCCATCTGCAAAGGTGGATCACTGCTTTATGTACACACATCTATCCATACCTGATGTACATCCTACCGTATTGTCAGTATTTCACCATATACAGGTATCAGTTATGGGGCTGCATTGCAACTGCATGTTGTAGTTAGGCACAGATGAATTACATACATCAGCTACTGCACATGCATGGTAGCTGCATGCACACCACTACATGTACATGTGTGTTGGGCCTACATGCCTGTCATGTAGCCATGTTTGTATGCATTGCAATTGGTGGACATGTGTGATGACATACATAACACATGGACTGTTGTATGATATGATGGGTGTCATGGTTAACTAGTACAAAGGGAATGTTTCCTCAGTCAACATTGCTACCTCATGTACTGTTAGCGTTCAACAGCCATGGACCTACCTTCCATGTGCATGCGTGTGATTGCTGTAGCCACTTGTCTGCACGGAGGACAGCAAAAGCTATGCTATATACATATGTGTTGTGTGTGTGTGGTCCATGCACATATCCACTGCGATTACATGTATGTCATATCCAAATGTGTGTTCTTTGGTGTACAGTGACAGTCATCTGTTACAGCTGTGTAAGGCCCTGGGCCCCTGTTATGTGTAGAGCCGACCTGGTTATGTACAGTGGTATCATTGCATTGCATAACACATGCTGGAACCCTGTCAGTACATGTGTAGTCTGCACAGTTGCTGTAGACCTATGTACAGTCCACTGGTCATGAGTCACACAGTGTTGTGGTAATGTATGGATGTGTGTTGCTGGTCCAAGGACATGGTGATGTCTGAGGGCTACATTGTAGAATGATGCATTTACCTCTGTGATCTGCACCTGAGACGTCTGTGATGGCTCTTGAGTGTGTACTGGTCAGTACATGTGAGTGGCCTTCATGTACGTGGGGACAGTAACACCATACTGTGCCCTTCCGTGTTTAGAATCCGTGTGCATGCAAGACAGCCCTTTGCTACTGTTAAGTGTGTGAGCATGCCCAGTACACCGTTGTGTAGATGGACACACAGTACATTCCAAACTGTGCCCTTCTGTGTTTAGAATCCGTGTGCATGCAAGACAGCACAGCCCTTCGCTACTACTGTGTGAGCATGCCCAGTACGCCGTTGTATAGATGGACACACAGTACATTCAGAACTGTGCCCTTCCGTGTTTAGAATCCATGTGCATGCAAGACAGCCCTTCACTACTACTGTGTGAGCATGCCTGTATGCCGTTGTGTTGATGGACACACAGTACATTCAGAACTGTGCCCTTCCATGTTTAGAATCCATGTGAATGCAAGACAGCCCTTCGCTACTACTGTGTGAGCATGCCCAGTACGCCGTTGTGTAGATGGACACACAGTACATTCCAAACGGACGTGTGATAGTGTGTGAGAATGCCCAGTGACACCTTGTGTCGGTGATGTGCCTCTGTGTATGGGCATGGCCATTGACATCCTGTATAGCGATGGTGGTCATCCAGGCAACAGATGTCCATACCCCACGTCAGGATGGATTCCTACATTGAACACACTGGTTGACTGTCTTGAAGGGTGTACTGTCTGTGGTGCATCTCGTATCTATGTAGTGTTGTAATAGTGCTCCGTAGATAGGCAGTTGTCCCGCTCACACCACTGCCGTGTGTTTGTCTACGTCTACCTTGGGACAGTAAAATGCTTTTAGACTCCACCTAGTAGTATACCTCTGGGAGTGCTGTGTTCCAGTAATCTCAGTAGTGCATTCTGTAACTGCGTAATGCTGTAGTGTGATAAGGTAGTTAGGTGTATGTTCGACTCCCAGACCTGCCAAGTGTGTGTGTGTGTCTGTGTGTGTGTTTCCAGCTGCCTGGGGACAGAGTAATGCTTTTAGATGGCTCACTCCACATACATTCCTTATCGGCATCTTTGCCTTTGCGGATTATGTCATCCACCTAGAAGTATGCCTCTGGGAGCGCTGTGTACCAGTAATCTCGATAGCGCATTCTGTAACTGCGTAATGCTATAGTGTGATAAGGTAGTTAGGTGTATGTTCGACTCCCAGCCCTGCCAAGTGTGTGTGTGTGTGTGTGTGTGTGTGTTTCCAGCTGCCTGGGGACAGAGTAATACTTTTATATGTCTCACTCCCCATACATTCCCTATCGGCATCTTTGCCTTTGCGGATGATGTCATCCACCTAGATGTATGCCTGTGGGAGTGCGGTGATACTGGAACTCAGTAGTGGGTTCTGTTACTGCATAATGCTGTAGTGTGGTAGACTAGACAGGTTGGTGCTCGATTCCACAGCATGGCAGGTGTGTGTGTTTGGCAGTTATACCGTATGTGTCAGTATCTGTGGGTGGCTAGCTGCGGGATGTGTTCATTGTGTTTTGTTGCCAACCTATATGGTGTCCACAGCCCGCATATTCTGCCAAGACACTGGGTTGTCAACACATACATTCGCCAATAGGTCTGGTGAGTAACTGTCAGCAGCCCTACTGTTACCCTTGATATGGTCTGACCCATGTGATGCAACATAACACACGTGCCTTGATAGTAACAGCACTACACGATGCAGGTGGCACATGTAGTTTCCTTTTCATTCCTGTCTAATGCATTGCTGTCATGTGGTCCGCTGTTGTGATATTAATGCCATATCTACATATGTGTGTACATGTATGTGTGTGTGTGTTTGTGTGTATATATATATATATATATATATATATATATATATATATATATATATATATCTATATGTATATGTATATGTATATGTATATATATATATATATATATATATATATATATATATATATATATATATATATATATATATATATACAAATAATATGTATGACATATGTAGATGTAGAGGTGGACATAGATGTGAACATATATGTCTGGGAACATCAGCACTATTGACTGTTTGTGCCGGATGATCTGTACGTGATAACCTGGGATCTAAGTATATCCGCCATGGCGTGGTGGTAATGCACATCATCTGTAGTGTGCAGGGCCACGGGTTGTAGTCGTGTAGACACCGGTTATTTTGTTGCTTGGAAGACCATGGGACATTGAATATGGTGATAGTAAGGCACCTGTTGCCAGTTGTGTACGGATCTGAGCTACACTGAGCAGTGGTTATTAATTTGGAGGGTTGGTATGGGTCATATAACTATTCATTAGAAGACTATACTATGCAGATGAGGTTGACTATAGTGTATCCCATTTATCCCCAGGGTGTGATGCAGATACCTGGAGTGTATGTGTGTAGTTAGAGGGGTGCAGGTCTTGAATATAGTTGACAGCATGGGAGGGGGGTCAGGCATACTGTATGTACATTGCAGAACTGTGCCTCGTGAGTGCTCCTGCCTTAGCACACCTAAGCTAGGGGTGTGTCTATACCTGCCTGGTGACATTGGGAGGGATGATAGCAGTGGTGGGGTAGTCAGGGTGTACAGGCTGCACAAACAGGTTTTGATCAGCACAATCAGCAGATGACATGGCCAGCCCACACCTGAACAGTATGGTAATGTGAGCAAGCATCATACACACAGGTTTCGTCCGCACTCTACACCACCGGTGTATACCTGCGGGGACATTTCATGACACAATCCAACCAAATGAGAAGGGCTGCAGCAGGCAACATATACCAACATGTGCAGGAGGCTGAGGGCAGTGAGGATGTGTATGCTGCCGAACAACCCTTACTGGGGTGACATATGACTTTATAGACCCAGGGTGACTTACCAGGGGCTACATGGGCTGGGGATGGTGGAGCACTATGGGGTGGACAGAGACCTCCTACAGCAGCTTGTTGACCTGTGGCTGCCACACCTGATGCATCAAACAGGCCGAGGGAAACACATCATAGTGGATACCATCATATGTGTTGGCCTAGGTGTACTAGCCACAGGTACCTCACACAGCACAACTGGGGATATCATGGATATCTCATAGGCATCTGCATCCAGAGTATTGCATCTGTTCACAGTCGCCATGTCAACACATGCTAGTGAGCACGTACATGTCCTCAACACACGTGATTAGTAGACCAGCAATACGCATCTGTTCAACCACATGGATGACTACCCTGGGGTACTGGGTGCTATAGCCTGCACACACATACACAGCGTAGCACCACCCAGTGAGTGGGGTAGGGCCTACAGTCACTGCAGGGGCATACCCTCCAACAACTAGGCCATATGCGATGGCCAGGGCATGAGATTGAATCTGTGTGCTGTCTGCCCTGGAAGCTATGATGAGTCCAATATATGGCTTCTGACACAGCTGTAGCACACCAATGCCAATATGGACATCCCCTACAGTCTCCCAGTGGGGGATGCTGGGTAAACACTGGTGTTGTGACTGATGATACCCATCAGCAATGCACACACACCTGAACACTCACACCATACTAAGGCAGATGCACAGGCAAGACATATACATGTGCATGTGTTTGGGATGCTCAGTTCACAGTTCTGGTATCCGGACACATCCGTTGGAGCTCTGCAGTATTCACAAGCTACATGCATGCAAGTTGTTATGGTATTTGCTATGCTACACAATCTTATCCTGCAGTCACAGTTGCAGCAGGAACAGCATGGGGCAGGGCCACACAGCCCAACACCACTGTCAAGGCCTGTACAGGCACAGTGTGACTTGGTGGAGGAACTACCTGAGCAGGGCACAGTCGGCAAAAGCCCGTGCACAGTATGACCTGCCCTTGGCAAAGAGGCAACACATGGCATATGCACTGACACAATAGGTATCCACGGATTTCCCATCTTTGACCCGCACACAGTACAATGGATGCCAAACATTACACTACCTGTGCTCGACCATGTATAGCAGGTGCACTGTGTGCATCCGACATAGGCAGCACTCCAGCACCGTTCTCAAGTCCGGAACACACCCAGGGTATGTCTATTGACCAAACAAGCGGCAGTTGTATTAGAATGTGTAGTTACCCATTGCTATGGTATGTATGTGAGCATACAAGTGACTGTGATGGCCAAATGTTAGGGCAGCAGACAGTACACATCCATAGTGGCACCATGACCTCTGTAGCACATACGGGGATCACAATGGTAGCTTGTAGTACACAGGGTGTCCTAACCCGCTACAGATTATGGGCTGACCAACATGTGTGATCGTACAGCCAACACACGTTCCATGCAGCTGGACAGATGTGGACCAATACAGACAAATGATATACAAGTATATATCAATATATCAATTGTATATCAAGAGTATCAATATTCGTCATAGATACCCACACCTCCAGGTTGGTGGCACAGCATGAAGCACCAGAGACTATCCATGTGCAACTAACAGTGGGTAAAACTGCCTTCCAGTTTATAGCCTGCTACAGACCACCCTCCCAAACCCAGGAACCCCACTCGGCCTTCCTGAGAACACTGGAAAATATGAAGATCTCTCCAAACACCATTATATTGAGCGACTTCAAATAACCAAACATAGACTGAGAGTATTACTCTAGCTCCAACACCCTAGCCCAAAGGTTCCTAGAATTTATAAACTCAAATGCTATGGAACAACTTGTTACCACTCCCACAAGAGGGGAAAACATACTGGACCTGATCATCACCAACATGGGGACTCTATGCTCCAGACCAGAAGTGTATCCCTAACTGGTAAGATCAGACCATAAACTAATCTCACTGGATATTCACATCCTGACCCCATCCCCTGCCCAGAAAACCACAGTGAAAAACTTATCTAAAGCAAATTTCACACTCCTCAAAACTGAGGTGGAATCCTTCAAAGCCCCTGGGCCTGTGGAAAATATGGCCCAGACCGCAGAATCCTTTATAAACACATTCTATGAACACCTTCAGGAATGCATGGATCATGCAATCCCAAATAAAACCAAGACCCAATACTCCAAAGGCAGACGTCCTGTCTGGTGGACCCCAGCTATAAACAAACTATACAATAGAAGGAGGAAGCTACTACATGATACAGCAAAATCCCAAAAAGGGAAGGCATCTGTGATAAGTATTAGCAAAAAACTACGGGCACTCATAAAATCGTCTAAGGCCAGCTTCGACAGAAAAATTGCACAGGACACTAAGGATAAGCACAAGGCTTTCTTTGGTTATGTTAGGAACCTGAGTGGGAATTCCCAGATATGCTCAAAATTAGTCCAAAATGACAAAAAATACACCGAACGCACAGACATTGCCAACATCCTAGCTGACAGGTTCAGCGCAAACGTCTCCCCCCCTCCCCACCAAAAGGGCAAATATCTATCCCAGCAGAGTGCTGCCCCCCCTGACATCTCAGATGCTCAGGTAGGAGCCGCCCTCTCCAAAGCAAAAAACACAGCATCAATGGGACCAGACGGCATCTGGGGCTGCGTTCTACATGAACCCCAAGAAGAGCTAAACCCAAACATAAAACTACTGTTCAAACTCAACCTTACTACAGGATATGTACCCAAAGAGTGGCGTACAGCAACAGTGGTCCCTCTCCACAAAGGTGGTGCCTCAACGAATCCTGGAAACTATCGCCCCCATAAGCCTGACTAGCTTGGTCTGCAAAGTTATGGAAAGGATCATCATGGACCTCATAAATAAAGATATTGGGGACCTACAGACACTGGATCCTACCCAGTTCGGCTTTGTTAAGGGCAGATCCTGCCTCTTAAACCTGGTCGATTTCTTTGAAACAGTCACCAAGGCCATTGACGAGGGGAAGTTGATCCACACAGCCTACCTGGACCTCTAAAAAGCCTTCAATACAATACCCCACTCGGGCATTATAGATAAGCTCACCAGCTTAAATATAAACCCCTATGTCACTAGATGGGTTGCAAACTGGCCCAAGGACAGAACCCACATGGTTAGAATTGCTGGAGCCATGTCAGACTCCAAACCAGTTACAAGTGGCATCCCACAAGGCTCAGTCCTGGGACCTCTCTTGTTCCGTATATATTTCTCGGAGGTACAGGCCAACATGGAAGGACTGTGGCTGACCAAGTTCGCAGATGACTGCAAACTGGATACCATAATTGACTCTCCAACCGACACAAGCATCCTCCAAAAGGGCCTCATAGAAACAGACAACTGGTGCCAGAGCCATGGCCTCAAGCTAAACGCCAAAAAGTGTACAGTCATCCCCTTTGGCAAAAACAAAGTGCCCACAAATTACCACATAGGTGGTAATCCAAGTACAGAAGAAGTAATTAGGGACCTGGGGACCTAAGTTGATAGCAAGCTCTCATTTGACAATCACGTGGCCAAAGTGGTTAGAAAAACATTTTATATAGGTTCATAGGTTCATATTAGGCTATCTGCCTGAGGGCATTTACAAGCCTAGTTACGCCACCCCTTTAGTTTGGAGAAACTATGCCCATTATTTTGCTGTGCCTCTGTCGAGCAGTGACACTGAGGTAACCCCTGGGGTGTATCTGCGATCTCCCATCCATTGGTCAAGATTCCTCTTGAACAAGGCCAGCGAGGTGCTCTGCCTCACATATACCGGGATTTTGTTCCACAGCATAGGGAGTCTTTGGGTGATGAATCTATCCCTCCAGCATGTCCTATTAATAACGATGTCGAGGTTTAAGTCTCCCGCCCTTGTGGCTCTGAGGGATCTAGATTTTTTGAGATGAAGCATGTTCATCAAATCTGGGTTTGACATGGCCTTGTATGTCAGGCACAGGTCACCTCTGAGCAAGCGGTAAGCAACTGAATATAGCTGGAGTTCTTTCAGTCGGGCAGCATAAGACAGATTTTTGAGACCCTTTATCCTTTTGGTGAGGAACTTTTGTGGCCTCTCCAGCTGCTGCAAGTGTCGGGTCAGATACATACCGAATGGGGCATTGTACTCAATAATTGGTCTGATGAGTGATGAGTATAGGGAGACTATGACCTCCCTTGATCTAGATGTGAATCCCTTCATGATAAGGTGGGCAATGTAGAAGGTCTTCCTAACTACTTTAGCAATATGAGTGTTGAATGAAAGGCTACTGTCAACCTGGGTCCCCAGGTCCCTGATAACTTTTTCTGTGATCAGTGGATTGCCACCTATATGGTAGCTAGGGGTAACCTTGTTTTTCCCGAAGGGTATGACTATGCATTTCTTGGCATTTAACTTTAGGCCATGGCTCTGGCACTAGTTATCCGTTTCTGTGAGACCCTTCTGAAGGATATCTGTGTCAGATGTGTTTTCGACTACGGCGCCCAGTTTGCAGTCATCTGCAAACTTTGTCAGCCATAACCCTCATGTGTTTACTTGTATTTCAGAAAAGTAGATGCCAAACAAGAGTGGGCCCAGGACTGAGCCCTGTGGGACACCACTTGTGACAGGCTTTGAGTCTGACATGGCGCCAGCAACTCTGACCCTGTGGGTTCTGTCACTCAGCCAGTTTGCAACCCATCTTGTAATGTATGGGTTTACATTTAAGTTGATGAGTTTTTCAATGATGCCCGAGTGGGGTATTGTATCGAAAGCCTTTGCCAGGTCTAGGTAGGCTGTATGGACCGCCTTTCCCTCATCAATGGCCTTGGTGACTGTTTCGAAAAAGTCAACCAAGTTTAAAAGGCATGATCTGCCTTTGACAAAGCCAAACTGGGTTGGATCCAAAGTCTGCAAATTCCCTATGTCTTTATTTATGAGATCCATTATGATCCTCTCCATGGCTTTGCAGATAAGGCTTGTCAAGCTAATGGGACGGTAATTTCCAGGGTCGGTGGAGGCACCGCCTTTGTGAAGTGGGACCACAGTCGCTGCGCCACTCCTGGACGTATCCGGAGTTGAGACTAAGATTAAACAGCTGTCCTAACTGTGGGTTTAATTCCTCATTGAGTTCGTGGAGCACACAGCCGGGGACACCATCAGGTCCCATGGATGCTGTGTTCTTTGCCTTGAGAGAGCAGTTCTCACCTGGGCGTTAGAGATGTTTGGGGGGGCTACAATCATTTGGTATAGATATCTCTCCTTTTGGGGGGGGGGGAAGTTTGCACTGAACCTGTCAGCCAGTATGTTGGCAATGTCTGTAGGATCAGTAATCTTCACATCATTTTGAACTAATTCTGAGCATATCTGGGAGTTTCCTCCTAGGTTTCTGACATAGCTAAAGAATGCCTTATGGTTGTCTTTAGAGCCCTTAGCTATTTTTCTCTCAAAATTAGCTTTGGATGATTTTATGAGAGCTCTTAGCTTTTTACTTATAGTGATCAGCGGTGTCTTACCTTTTAAGGATTTTGTTCTATCTTGTAGTAGCTTTCTCCTTTTGTTGTAGAGTTTGTTTATGGCTGGGGTCCACCAGACTGGACGCTTGCCTTTGGTACAAAGAGTCTTTGTTTTGCTTGGGATTGCCTGATCCATGCAGCCCTGCAGGTGCTGGTAGAAGGCATTTGTAAGTGATTCAGCTGTTTGAGTAATGTTTACCGCCGGCTCTGGGGCTTTAAAGGAGACCACACTAGTCTTTAGAAGTGTGAAGTCGGCTTTCGAGAAGTTCTTTACTGTGGTCTTTTTTATTTCGGGTGGGGGCGGGATGAGGACCTCCAGCGAGATTAGTTTGTGATCTGATCTCACCAGTGAGGGGTATACTTCCGGTGTTGAACATTGTGCTCCCATGTTCGTGATGATGAGATCAAGTATGTTTTCTCCTCTTGTGGGGATGGTGACTAGTTGTTCCATGGCATTTGAGTTTATGAATTCCAGGAACTTTTGGGCTAGAGTGTTTGAGCTTGAGTAGTGTTCCCAGTCTATATTAGGGTAGTTGAAGTCACCTAGTATGATGGTGTTTGAAGATACATTTATCCCCTCCAGTGTTTTCAGGAAGGCCATGTGAGGTTCCTGAGTTTGCGAGGGTGGCCTGTAACATGCTACAAATTGCAGAGCAGTCTTGCCTATGGTTAATTGCACCTGGATGGTTTCCGATGCATCGCGTTGCCACCAATCTTGAGGTGTGGGTGTCCTTGATGAATATGGATACCCCCCTCCTTTCTTGGTATTGTCCGGATTTTGGCGCCGGAACGCATGATATGAGGTAAAACCTGATAGTGCTGGGGTGCTCTCAGGAGCCTTGAACCAGGTTTCTGTCACAGCACAGACATCAATGTTCTCCATACTGAGAAGGGCCTCGAGTGCGTGCATCTTGAGGTTGAGACTTCTGGCATTGAGCAGCATTACCCTTAGTTTTTTTAATTTGTTGTGTTCTAGGGTGGTAGGTTTAGAATTTGAGCCTTGCCTAAAAAAGGCACTATGGGGGTGGCAAGAGCCCTTGCCAAAATCCGGAATCCCAGGGGTGACAGGTGCAAGCTGTCCCTTGCGAAGCAGCGTGGCTTGTCCAGCATGTCATCTCAGGCAGACAGACATTGGATCCCCTTTGAATGACACCAGAGTTTAAGCCAATTGTTAAAGCTGATCATCTTATCTCTGTATTGTGGCATCATTCTTGGTGAAGGTAGGATACTGCTCAAGGTCAGGGTCATACCTGCCTGGGCTACATAATCAGAGAGCTCCTCTATGTCTCTTTTCATGTAGTCCAGGGAGGTACGTCTCAGGTCGTTTACACCAGCGTGGACAATGATTGAGTTGTACTTGTACCTGCTGTTGAGAGACCTGAGTGCTTGCGTTATGTGGCAGATTCTAGCGCCCGACAGGCAGCTTACTGTGACCTTCTCCTTACTCAGTCTGGTGAGCGGGACGTCAGTGTGCCTGACTATGGAGTCACCAATGACTAGTGTGTCTGGCATTGTGTTTGGCCTTAAGGGCTGTGACTGCTTGACACTCTGACTGTGTGGTCTATGTGTTGCAGGTGTTGTGTTCTGAGGTGGTAGTTGTTTGGGTGTCTGATTTGGTGGCCTCTGCTGTTTTGGTAGATTTTTGATCAGAGCCTCCGAGTATGTCTTTGTGTGTTTATGTGTATGATTTGAGGTTGTGATGGTATTATGTGAGACTGGGTCTAAAGTGTGTGTGGTTACCTTCTCCTCCTGTCTGGTCTTGCCAGTCCTATGTTGAGAGAGCTCAGCCTCCAGTTTGGCCGTATAGTTGCATCTCTCGCATGTATTTGTGTTTTGTGTGGGGAGGAGAGGGTTGTCTGTGTACATGAGGCAATTGTAACATTGCCTCAATATTCCCAGGTTCACCAGCTGAGCAGGAGAGGACATTAGCAACTGATCCCTCGACATGCTAGAAGGAATAGACAGAGAAACTTAAAAAAGGTTCTGGGGGATGTGGGTGACCGAGAAATGGGGTTTGCTTTTTTGGGGTACTATCTATAACAAGAGTGCTGTATCAAGGTGATAAGTACTGTAGGAGCAAGTGCTGGGCTATACAGATAGAGAATAGTCTACTTGAGAGTCAAGTAGAGATAATTTATAGTTATAGGCTACACTAAATAGAACAGTAGTATACTTTGAGGAAGGTAGTTTTAAGGGAAAATTTGAATAGTGGACTTTAGGTAGCCCGAATAGTTTAAACCTGATTAACCGGCACTGCCCTAGTGTGCAACGGTGGGAGCTCCGCGCTAATGTGCGCTAAAGCGCGCTTTATAGCAGGGGGCTGGAAAAGACAGGAAATTACCCAAAATGGCCAATAAACTACAAGTTACTGCCTTAAACCACTCCTCTAAGGACAAACAGGCAGCTCAGTACTCCCCACTCTCACTGGTAAGTAAAGAAACTTCCCCCTGACCAAACAAGGAAAATGGAGAAACACAGGAACCAAGACAAAGCTCAGGGATCAGCAAAATCTGGTCTCTGGAACACTAGTTAGGAGAGTATGGAAAAACAAAGATTTTTTTTGTTTTTTTTTTCAAGATTTTTTTACAGAAAGGCAGAAAACACAATAAATGCTATAATTTTCGATTAATTGCTATCAAAAGCTAGTACACTTGAGTGTATTAGCCTGTAATTTAACTTTTAGGCAAAACTTAAATTAGCAAGTGCAGTAAACAGTTTTAGCTTATAAAGACAGTAAAAACAGTGCAAACTTCGATAAAACAAGCAAAAACAGTGGTCGAAAGTATCAAATAGTCGAAAAAGCCAAGAAAAATACTTAAAATCTGGAAAGGTAGTCTTTTTTGGTCTCTGCTGCTACAGGAACACTGCTGGCCACCACGAGGAGCTGTGCTGAGTTCTCAATAGCTGAAAAAGCCCGCCTAAGCGCGCTTTATAGCAGGGGGCTGGAAAAGACAGGAAATGACCCAAAATGGCCAATAAACTACAAGTTACTGCCTTAAACCACTCCTCTAAGGACAAACAGGCAGCTCAGTACTCCCCACTCTCACTGGTGAGTAAAGAAACTTCCCCCTGACCAAACAAGGAAAATGGAGAAACACAGGAACCAAGACAAAGCCCAGGGATCAGCAAAATCTGGTCTCTGGAACACTAGTTAGGAAAGTATGGAAAAACAAAGATTTTTTTTGTTTTTTTTTTCAAGATTTTTTTTACAGAAAGGCAGAAAACACAATAAATGCTATAATTTTCGATTAATTGCTATCAAAAGCTAGTACACTTGAGTGTATTAGCCTGTAATTTAACTTTTAGGCAAAACTTAAATTAGCAAGTGCAGTAAACAGTTTTAGCTTATAAAGACAGTAAAAACAGTGCAAACTTCGATAAAACAAGCAAAAACAGTGGTCGAAAGTATCAAATAGTCGAAAAAGCCAAGAAAAATACTTAAAATCTGGAAAGGTAGTCTTTTCTGGTCTCTGCTGCTACAGGAACACTGCTGGCCACCACGAGGAGCTGTGCTGAGTTCTCAATAGCTGAAAAAGCCCGCCAAAGCGCACTTTATAGCAGGGGGCTGGAAAAGACAGGAAATGACCCAAAATGGCCAATAAACTACAAGGTACTGCCTTAAACCACTCCTCTAAGGACAAACAGGCAGCTCAGTACTCCCCACTCTCACTGGTGAGTAAAGAAACTTCCCCCTGACCAAACAAGGAAAATGGAGAAACACAGGAACCAAGACAAAGCCCAGGGATCAGCAAAATCTAGCCCACCTAATCATGAAGGGATTCACATCTAGATCAGGGGAGGTCATCGTGCCTCTTTACTCATCCCTCATCAGGCCCATAATTGAGTATAATGCCCCTTTTGGGATGTACCTTACCAGACACCTGCAGCAACTGGAAAGACCCCAAAAGTACCTCACCAAGATGATCAAAGGGCTCAAACAGATGCCATATGCTGCCTGGTTAAAGAAATTCCAGCTCTACTCAGAGGCGATCTGTGCCTGACGTATAACGCCATGTCCAACCCGGAGTTAATGGACATGCTGCACCTCAGAAAATCCAAATCCCATCGAGCTACGCGCTCGAGAAACTTGAACCTCAGCACTGAAATGAATAGGACATGCTGGAGGGACAGATTCATAACCCAGAGGCTCCCTTCACTCTGGAATAAAATCCCAGTCCAGGTTAGGCAGAGTCCCTCATTGACTCTCTTCAAGAGGAATCGTAATGAGTGGATGGGAGATCGTAGGTTTACCCCGGGTATCACTTCTGTGTCACTGTTAGACAGAGGCACAGTATACTAACCTCGAAAAAGGGCATAGCAAAATTAATTTAAAATGGGTGGCGAAAGCCAAACACACTCTGGCTAGGCTTATAAATGCCCTAAGGTAGATAGCCTAGTATGAACCTATGACCCTATGAACAATGGCCTATGGATATGCCCAATGAATGACCCCAACTCCCTAAGACACACACAGACTACAGCAGGCCAGGCAGTTTGACGTAGGTTGTGTAAGCCAGGATGTCCAACACCACTGTGCTGGTAATTAAAGCTGGGAACTGACATACCCTGGTATCCCTCCAACCAGCAATTTAGGTAGGTCCACACACTGACATATGTTCACAGGTTCATAGGTTCATACTAGGCTACTATACAGTAGTTTTATGTTTGGGTTTAGCTCTTCTTGGAGTTCATGTAGGACGCAGCCCGGGACACCATCTGGTCCCATTGATGCTGTGTTTTTTGCTTTGGAGAGGGCGACTCTTACCTGAGCATCTGAGATGTTAGGGGGGCAGCACTCTGCTGGGATAGATATTTGCCCTTTTGGTTGGGAGGGGGGGGAGAAGTTTGCGCTGAACCTGTCAGCTAGGATGTTGGCAATGTCTGTGGGTTTGGTGTATTTTTTGTCATTTTGGACTAATTCTGAGCATATCTGGGAATTACCACCCAGGTTCCTAACATAACTAAAGAAAGCCTTGTGATTATCCTTAGTGTCCTGTGCAATTTTTCTCTCGAAGCTGGCCTTAGACAATTTTATGTGTGCCCGTAGTTTTTTGCTAATACTGATCAGTGATGCCTTCCCTTTTTGGGATTTTGCTCTATCATTTAGTAGCTTCCTCCTTCTATTGTATAGTTTGTTTATGGCTGGGGTCCACCAGACAGGACGTCTGCCTTTGGAGGATTGGGTCTTGATTTTATTTGGGATTGCATGATCCATGCATTCCTGAGGGTGTTCATAGAATGCGTTTATAAAGGATTCTGCGGTCTGGGCCGTATTTTCCACAGGCCCGGGGCTTTGAAGGATTCCACCTCAGTTTTGAGGAGTGTGAAATTTGCTTTAGAGAAGTTTTTCACTGTGGTTTTCTGAGCAGGGGGTGGGGTCGGGATGTGAATATCCAGTGAGATTAGTTTATGGTCTGATCTTACCAGTGAGGGATACACTTCTGGTCTGGAGCATAGAGTCCCCATGTTGGTGATGATCAGGTCCAGTATGTTTTCCCCTCTTGTGGGAGTGGTAACAAGTTGTTCCATAGCATTTGAGTTTATAAATTCTAGGAACCTTTGGGCTAGGGTGTTGGAGCTAGAGTAATGCTCCCAGTCTATGTTTGGGTAGTTGAAGTCGCCCAATATAATGGTGTTTGGAGAGACCTTCATATTTTCCAGTGTTCTCAGGAAGGCCGAGTGGGGTTCCTGGGTTTGGGAGGGTGGTCTGTAGCAGGCTATAAACTGGAAGGCAGTTTTACCCACTGTTAGTTGCACATGGATAGTCTCTGATGCTTCGTGCTTTGCCACCAACCTGGAGGTGTGGGTATCTTTGATGAATATCGATACTCCCCTCCTTTTGTGGTTCGGTCCAAGTTTTGGGGCCAAAAGCATGGTATGAGGTATAACCTGGTAGTGCTGGGGTGCTCTCGAGCCCTGAACCAGGTTTCTGTTACTGCACAGATATCGATGTTCTCCCTGCTAAGGAGAGTTTCGAAAGTGCATCTTGAGGTTTAGACTTCTGGCGTTGAGTAGCATTACTCTTAGTTTCTTATCCCTTGTGATACCTATGGAGGTGGGTTTGTCTTTTGAGCCTTGCCTAAAAAAGGCACTATGGGGGTAGCAAGAGCCTTTGCCAATATCCGAAAGCCCAGGGGTTACAGGTGCAAGCCGTCCCTAGCGAAGCATCGTGGCTTGTCGAGCATATCATCCCAAGCTGACAGGTATTGGATCCCCTTTGAATGACACCAGTACTTAAGCCAATTGTTGAAATTGATCATCTTGTCTTCATATTGTGGCATCATTCTTGATGAGGGTAAGATGCTACTCAAGGTCAGGGTCATACCAGCCTGGGCTACATGCTCAGAGAGCTCCTTTATGTCTCTTTTCATGTAGTCCAGGGAGGTACGTCTCAGGTCATTCACACCAGCATGGGCAATGACTGAGTCATATTTGTACTTGCCTTGGAGTGACCTGAGTGCTTGTGTTATGTGGCAGATCCTAGCGCCCGACAGGCTGCTCACCGTGACCCTCTCCTTGTTCAGCCTGGTGAGCAGGACGTCAGTGTGCCTGACGATAGAGTCACCTATTACAAGTGTATCAGGTGTGTTGTTTAGTCTTAAGGGCTGTGACTGTTTGGCACACTGGCTTTGTGAGATATGTGTTGCACGTGTTTTGTTTTGGGGTAGCGGCTGCTTGGGTGTCTGCTTTGGAGGTCTCTGCTGCTTCGGCAGATCTTTATTTAGAGCCTCCGAGTATGTTTTTGTGTGATTATGTGTTTGGTTTGACATGGAGTACCCAGCTTACCAGTACAGTAGCGGCAGATGTGTACAACTGTTGGCTGTGCCCCCCGTCAAACCTACGCATGTGAGAGTCATGTGCACCACCTACGGTGCTGTGTGGGACCGTGGTTGTGGTTGGTTTTCCCCCCATGCTATGCAGACATGTAGCAACTGTCAATGCCACATGACCATTAGCTACCCTGCAGACACAGCATGACACCTGTCTGTGTAAAACGGAGGGGTCAGCAACACTGTACTATCTGGACATGTGACACATGCAATACAGTTGACCATACTTGGCATGCTCACACACATGACGGTATGACGGTAATGTCAGTTGACAACATGCGTAACAGTCATACTGGGCATGCACACACACTGAAACACAGGACGGCCAGGCATGCATACACCAGTGGTCTGGATACATCTGCCAGTACATTGCTATACTGTTGGATGTCTGTGCTGTATGGTGTGTGTGTGGTCTATTGTCTGTACATATGCCATGGTCTATTGTTAATTCACATGAGCTATGTGTGCAGGGTACTGCTACCAACACGTGTATAGGGTGGTTCTTTGTTTGCAGACAGGCTGACCCCTTTGGATACAGACTGGGTAAGGCACATTCCAGCAGGTGAGAGCAGTTGTGCATGGGTTTGCACAGTGTTAAGCACTGCTGACCTTTAAAGGCATTTTGCCGAGGTACCGGAATAAAGTGTTGCTGTGTTCCAGTTTTTCGTGGTTTTTCTTAGTTTCTGGCTTCATGGTTTTTCCTGTTCCTGTCTCTGGTCACAGCACCTTATACACGTTTAGACTCCACATTTCTTTGGCAGTGCACTACTGGTAGACAAACACGCTTACAGCCGCTCGCTCACCGACATTTCCGCTTACATTTGTCACTCACGCTGGGTGTGTTCGATCCCTTGTGATGCGTATTACATCGGACTACATGACTGCAGTATCGGGTATGTGTAACCATTTTGCGATGGCAGGCGTTCAACTGTACGGACTCTGCAGCCTGTCCAGTGATGTAATCATATTATATGCATGTTCCTCATATGATCTGCTCCCATCTGCCTGATACATGGGAACAGATACTCTGCAATGCTGACATGTTACCTGAGTTTGTTAATGCAGCTGTCGGCTGAGTCATGCTACTGCATACCTACTGCACGTTGTCCACCTTTCAGATTGCACGACGGGAGACTGTAGG
The DNA here is from genome assembly GCF_019279795.1 of Protopterus annectens. Lineage (NCBI taxonomy): Eukaryota > Metazoa > Chordata > Ceratodontiformes > Protopteridae > Protopterus > Protopterus annectens. The sequence goes on along the minus strand of NC_056729.1, from coordinate 1,845,785,465 downwards.
AGTGACACCTTTCCCACTTTGCATGGGACAGTCCCTCATTACGCATATCTCATGTGACAATACCAGAACTCTCCACCAATCGGGGACACTTTTCTACAGAATCAGGGACAGGTCAAGAATAAATCAGGGACACTTTTACAAAAGTAGTGCTATTAACCTGAAACATTGACAGAATCAGAGCATATGACCTAATACACATATTCTGAAGTAACAGTTGTTCATAACTCTTACGTATTGTCATTAGTCAGTAAGTGTAATTCACCACCTTTCCTTCAACAGCCACTAATTTTTAGGAGGGATTAAGAGGGACAGAGTTAAGCTTTCAGTCAAACTCAGGGACATACCTGAAATTCAGGGACAGTTGAGTGGTATGGACAATACTCTGGCCATTGCAACTGTCCTGATTAGGGGACATTCTCATGTTGTATGTGTCTGTACTGGTTGCTTGTTACAGTTTTTGTATACCCTACACGTCGATATGTCATATGTAGTAGCATAAGCAACCTTACTGCTGCTAGACTACGCTTTGATTTGTTCTGATATGTATATTTCTGTACTATGCATGGCTGTAGGCATGTTCTGCCCTGGTACGTCTGACATTTCTACAGAGCAGGTTCCACTTTGGCCATTCAGAATGGTGGCGGCCCTATAGACCCTATATGTAGAGCTATCACGTGTCAAGGCAACACATACCCACAACCAGTAGTAAACAGACGACTTTCACGGTTTGCATACGTTAAGGTTATTCATGTAGCATTATAATACTGTTTCCTATTACATATAGCTGTTACTGATACAACAAATTGATGTCTGACACCACTACACATACTATACAGCCTCCATTCCCGAACTCACAGGCCATGTGCCATAACTGTCATTTTGCAGGACACAAATGCCCAGACGGGTGTGTCTCTCGCATGCGTACGGGTGTTGAACCACTTCTATTATGCTATACTCTACCTAAGGTGGTCAGCAACTTACGCACTTTCCGTCAGTAGCAGAACTCGCATACCAATGGGTGTGACTGAACACTGTATCAGGAACAATGCATAACACCCTGTGGGACACACTTAGACAATTCGTTCTATTAACCAGACACATTCACAGTCACAGAACATATGTATTCATTCACGTTTGTCGAGGTACATGTTGTTTATGACCCATACATGTTGTCATCTGTCATTACCTGTATTCTGCCACCTGTTCACCTAATATCACTAGTTCTGGAAGTGCGGGTATGTGCCGGTGACATGTCTGTACATTTGTATCGCACATTTTAATGTTCATATGTTTGTGGGATTGTGTTCTATAGTATGGCCTGTCTGGTTGTATTGCAGATGTGTATAGATGTTTTTGTGTTTCTTTCTGCTTCACCCGCTGCTCCCTCATATACCTCCAGTTCACCTATTCTGCATACGACACAGTGTCGCCTTGGAGGATTACACCATTACCCATCCCCCCACACACATATTCCTGACACTCCATCCATCACTGCTTTGGTTGATGGCCCATGACACGGTCAAGGTAACACATTGCATACCCTACATATGTCAGGTACCTGTATGGTTGTGTGGACTACCCTGCCATGTTTGACTTTACACATGCTATACCTCATGCACATAGGTACATGCCCATACTTAACTTTCATGACATGGTTGGTATACCCGGGTAATACCTGTTCAACTGTGACACATCCTGACAAGTTCGGCTTGGACCACTGATGTGCGGATTTTGGCTGACTGTTCTAATCATTGGTAGGATGCCACCTTTTCCTTTTCCTATGTCCAGGATGGGATATATTCCGGACACATATCCAAATGTACTGGACAACACGTACCCACAGTCAACGCTATGGATAATACTGTTCCTTTCAGCCTACATGTCGCCTTATTGTTCTAGCAGTTTATATGCTCCTTCTGTTTCATTTACATGCTTATTCTATTTCCTGTCACATCTGGTATGTGAAATACGGACATACCTATTGTATGTTACTATTACATGCGTTGTGGGATATAATTCGGTCATACGGTCGCTAGATATTTACATTTACCGTGTTTTTTGTTATGGACACATCCGCCCAGCTGTGTAACCTCCCTCACAATATGGGTCAGCTGGTGACCCTGACCATTGGGCTGGACGTACCTATTGGCGGCGAGCTAACATATGATGCGTTTCACTTCCACTTTGGTATAACTATCTACACTGCGTTGGACAACGGGCACATGGTTTTCAATGTCATTTGTTCACGGGATAGGGACCCATTTTTCCCTACCATGCATTTTTGTTTACTTCTTCATTTTGTGATCGCAGGAACTGTCCTGCATGCTTTGCATACGTTTCAGTATCCACGGACACTGACAGATGTGATTACTATTGCTTGTAAATTGTTACATGCAAGCATTTTAGGTTGCACGTCGACAGCTGACATTTCCACGCCTCCGTGCGGCACTTCGACATGCCCTATGCACTCGCACTCCTTTCCTATGCACATGGTTGTGGTGGCAGCGCGCCTTCATTAATATGCATTTGGTGCTACTGCGCCATCTTCACGCTGCACGGTCGGCGCAAGCCTAACGCTGGCCCTGCGCCGAGCTTCATGAATCCCGGGGCATGTGCTGGCACTTTCGATGCCAAACGCTGTGATTGTGCTTTGAAAGACTAAGAAAAATGTTGATTCATATCTATCTCTCCATGCAGTGAACATCACTGTCTTACTGTTTCAAAGGTCAAGTAGCTTCAGGTACAAGCCCGGTCAAGTCTTCTTCTTGGTTGCTTAAGTTCCTGAGTCTTCAAAATATTCAAACTAGACATCAGTCATTAATTCAAAGTACCACAGTTCTTCCTGTGTACTGCTGATAAAATCAACCAATACTGTTCCTTGATAACTTTTTTAGCAATACATACATATTTCTGTCTCTGTGTCTTCATGTTACGGAGACTCATATTTTATGGTTCACTAACTGTTGTCCATCTACTTTGCACGTTAGACTCCTGCCAACTCATTCAGATAGCTTTGCCATAACTAAGGCCAGAGCAAACTAAAACATGATTACATGCCTGGTTAAAACCAAAGTGAAGGAAGACATCATGGATCTTTCAGACTGTGTGTCTCAGGCTGGTATGAGCCTAGCAGTGAGCAGCATATTAACATCTCCAAGGATGATGCCACAATATCAGCAAAAAATGATTGATTGGTTTCAACAACTGGCTGTCTTTCTGGTGTCATTCTAACAAAATCCAATATTTTTTAGCTTGGGAGGACATGGTTAACAGACCGCATGGTTGGGAGGGTGGCCTAATGGTTAAGGTGCTTGCCTTACAAACACAAGGTACAGGGTTTGAGTCTCACAAGGGATAATTGGCTAGGCTTAAAATGGCTCGCAAGGGCAGTTAGCCTAGTACTAATCTATGAACCTATGAACATTGCTTTGTCACAGGATGGTATGCACCTCTCCTTTCCAGGCTTTTGAATACTGGCTAAAACTTTATGAGCAAAAAATTATTGATTTCAACAACTGGCTGTCTTTCTGGTGTCATTCTAAGGGCAGCTAATATTTGTCAGCTTGGGAGGACATAGTTAACAAATATCTAGCTTTTGAATACTGGCTAAAACTTTACTCACCACAATAGTGCATTTTTAGGCAATGCCAAATTGAGAAACCTACAGACATAGCAAAATCAACTCTAGTGAACATCAACGTGTTATATCTCAATGCCAGGAGCCTTTAAAAACTACACTCTCTCCACACCTTCCTTATACTGAAGAATACAGGCATCTGTGCAGTTACCAAGACATGGTTTAAACTGGCAGAGAGTACCCCGGCTGTGCAAGGTTTCAGTGCCTTCCACACTGATAGACCAGTAGTTGCATAGACAAGTGCTAAAGGAGGAGGTATCTCAATATACATCAATAACAAGCATACCTCTAGGGTTCCTCCACATGCAGATCACCATAGACAAAATCCTGTACGATATCCTAGTCTATAGATCACCCTCCATGTGCCAAGAAGCTCACAATGCACACTTGGACCTACTGGACACACTTATCATCCAACCTAACACCCTACTCATGGGAGACTTTAATCACCCATCTGTAGAAGGGGAACCCTACAAGGCCTCATATCTACAGGCATAGATATTCCTCGACTTCATAAATGTAAACACACTTGACCAAATGGTGAATATACCTAGTAGAGGCTCCACATACTGGACCTCATGCTTACAAATATGGGAGAATGCCCCCCCCCCCCCCCCCCCCCGTGTCTCATTCTTCCTGGTAAGGTCTGACCATAAAGCTGTCTACTTTGAAATTAAAATCAACTCAGTAATCCCATTAAAACCATAACAGTTAGGAACTATTACAAAGCAATTACCTGTTATTACGTGAGGGTTTGTCAAAACTCAATGTTCCACCAAACTCAGAAAACACAGCAGCATATACAGAATTGTGCACAGAAACTCTGTGCAGTCATGACAATGGCTGCAAAAAGGCTTCTGTACCTACCAAAAATTAGCCTAGGACTAACACCAGAAACACCCCCCTGGCCTTATCCCAAATTAAACACAATATACAACTGGAAAACAATTATGGCAAAAATCAGGGGAGGGCAATTCCCATTAAGATAGAAATGCTCTCATCAAAGTAAATAGGCAGCTAAGAGGGCTAACTGGGTCAAGCAAAGCCAACTTTGAGGTTAAGATAGCCTACCAGGTGAAAGATAACCATAAGACCTTTTTCAACAATGTCAGAACCCTCAAGGGTAACACACAGCAATGTGCTGAACTGGTGGTTAATGGTGTCACATTCGCTGAGCCTGGTGATATAGTGAACCTGTCTGTGAACAACTTCAGTTCCAATTTTACCCCCTCTCACCCAAAACCATCCCTAAAAATACACTCAAACATAACCCCTCCACTATAACTAGGGAGCATGTACCAGCTGCCAACACCAATAATTAATTAATTAAGAATTAACGCCAAGAACATGGCTTCATTGGGCCTAGATAATATCCCAGTATGCCTCCTGAATAGGCTAAAATATGGCTTATCAGGACCTCTGGTGTCATTATTTAACTATAGTCTTAAACTGGCTTTGTGCCACAAGAAGGGAGGACTGCAATGGTCCTCCCCTTCATAAGACAGGACCGTCAACAGATCTTGGAAACTACAGACCCAAGGACATAGGAAACCTACAGACACTGGATTCATCCCAGTTTGGCTTTGTCAAAGGAAGGTTATGCTTACTGAATGTGGTGAACATCTTTGAAAAGGTCATTTAGGCAATGGATTAGGGGAAATGGTGCATACTGCCTACCTTGATCTGTCTAAAGCATTTGATACAATACCCCATTCATAAATTGTCAACAAACGAACAGAACCAGGTATAAACCCCTTTATAAGATGCTGGATAGCTAGCTGGCTTGCTGATACAACCAAGGAGGTTAGAATCTGTAAGGCAACCTCCACAAACAGGCTGGTCACCAGTGGAGTCCCCCAGAGTTCTCTGCTGGGCCTACTCCTCTTTGGCATATGTTGGGAGGGTGGCCTAATGGTTAAGGTGTTTGCCTTACAAACACAAGGTGCAGGGTTTGAGTCTCACATTGGATAATTGGCTAAGCTTAAAATGGCTCGCAAGGGCAGTTAGCTTAGTACTAACCTACGAACCTACGAAACCTACGAATGTGATGCCCCACCACTGGCCCAGTAATCAAGAAGCCGCAATCCTCACCACTAGCACCAGTGGGGGGGGGTGCACACTGGAAGGATGACAAGTACACACACAGTAAAGTGCAATTTCCCTTAACAGTACACAGACAGCACAGTCAGTCTGGGGCTGGTTGGTTTCTCTCTCTTTCGCCAGACCCCAATAAGACTCCCCACTGGCACAGCTATAGGGTTGAGATCACAGCTGAGTGGCCAAGCCAAGACCACCAGTACCGTCTCTGTCTAACCAGTGCTTCGTTTCCCTGCCCAAGTAGCTGACACACCACACTTCAAGGTGTTTGTTTTATGTAGATGGGGAGTCTGTTCCACAGCAGAAATCTCCTCTGTGAGATGTACCTGTCCCTCCAAACCATTCCGTAGATGTTGAAAAAGAGGTATAGATCCCTGGACTGAGTATTTTTGATGCGCTGAAAATCTATCAGTAATGGGTTGGGGGGGGTGACTTGTATGCCAGACACAGGACTCCACTTAGCAGTCTGTAGGATATCAAGTATAGTGATAGGGTTTTGAGATGGTCCATTTAGGACATGGTGTTTAGGCTTTGTATCCTTTTAGTAAGATATCTCTGTGGGTGTTCCAGTTGTTGCATATATCTAGACAGACACATGTCATAGGGGGCATTATATTCGATGACTGGTGTGACGAGCCCTCTTTACCCAGGCCAGTAATCAAGGAGCCTCAATCCTCACAACTGACACCAGTGAGAGACTGTCACTAAAAACAGGAATGATTTACACAGTATTTTCAATGCAGCTCACTGCATCAAGCACAGTTTTCACAAACAGCATACCGGGAACACAACACCAGACCTGGGACTGGACTCTGTGTCTCCAGATTCCAAACAACATTCACTTTGGAGCACTGTGTCCCAGTTTCAAGTAAGTGACACACCCACACTTTGTTATTTATTTTTCATCCACACCCAGACACACATGCCTGGGAGAGTCTGGCATAGGCTTACTAGTTATGGACCCTTTTGCCTATATAGTAGGTAAGGTAGTTATCTCTGCCACCCGCCACATCCTTAGCAGCTACTTTAAGGCTCTTAATAAAGGGTGTCCAATCTTACTGTGTAATGTTACTGTTAATACAAATGGTAGTTTGACCAAGAGCAAGGCTATTAGGATTGGCCCACAGTGTCACCAAATAAATATGCAAGTACTCTCAGAACTTAAATATGTCTCATAAATATCAGCTACAATAAGAGGTTTAAATATATTTAATAATAAATAATAAAAGAGCAAGAAAATACTCAGTAAATAATCACAGTGACAGGGATCAAAATGACAGGGCATACAACATTGCAGGATAGTCTCAAATAAACAAACAAATCTAAGCTATACTTCACTATGTTTCTGTCTGAATCTAAGAGAATTACTATACGCTAGTTAACTTGCTTACAGAGCAAGCAAGACAGATGTGATGAGTGGATCCTCCTGTCAGGCCATCTCTTTCAGACTTCTTAAATTAATATCCCAGATACTACTGCTGGGATAGCTTGCAGAATGACATTGCTTCTTGTCATCTGACTCTATCTCAGGTGAAAACCCACTGATGCAGCTGGTAGCATTTAGCATCTACCTGGAAAACACATAAACAAAGGCCCTTCTTAGATCTAAGGCAGATCCTGGAAGTCATAAAACAATAAACACTTCCAAGACAATACAAAAAACTTCTAGTTCTAGACATTGTGTCTGTTACTGCAATGAAACTGAGAGATAACATTGTTTGTTTATGGCCCAGTCATAAAGTAACTTAATTTCAACTATTCTTCTGAAGTTTTGTAAGATAATGTACTACGTTCCAGTTTCCCCTGTTAAAATATATACATTTAAACAGTTACAATAGTATATATACATTTCTGCTTAGCACTTTACAAAATATCTCTTCAGCACATGTCTGTACAATATGACATATACAGTTCTAATACAGCTGTAACATGAGCATCTTACATGAAACATGTTGACATTCACAAATGACACACAACCATTTACAAAATTCCAGACAGCTGTGCAGGCAGTATCTCCTGTTGTTACAATCCTATATAAATCATATTAATATTCATAAATGACATATAACTATATACAAAATTCCAGCTAGCTGGGCTGGCAGAATCACCTTTTGTGACAGCATCTACTTCTTGGATGTCAAAGCCACTGTAAAAGGCCTTGGGCTAACCAAGTTTGTAGATGATTGCAAACTTGGAGCAGTCACTGAATCACTCCAAGATTAGAACTACCTTCAGGATGTTCTAATACAGACACATGGTGCCAAAGCCATGGATTAAAACTTAATACCAAGAAATGCATTATAGTACCTTTTTAGAAATCTACCACTCCGGGTAACTGCATCATCAGTGAAAGTTAATTCACTAATCAGGGATCTGGCAATTCATGCAGATAGTAACCTAGACTTTGACGAATGTGTCCAAGGTAATAAGAAAATCTTTCTATATTGATTAACTTTTAAGCAACTGTATGGCATCTAGGTCCAGAAAGGTCATCATAACACTGTAATAGGTCCTCATCAGACCCATCATAAAGTATAATGTCCCCTTTAATATGTTCCTGACCAGACACATGCACAACTGGAACATTCACAAAGATTCCTTAGAAAAAGATACAGGAAGTAAACACAATATTCTGCTGTGATTGCCTCAATGACTTGTATCTTTACTCAGTAGCATACAGACCTCTGAGATGTGATCTTTGCCTGGCATACAAAGTATCCCTACACCCCATTTTGATTAACCTTTTGCACATCTAAAAAAACAAATAGCATCAGAACTACTAGACTAAACTACCTAAATTTTGCTTGCAACATAACTAGATATTGGAGAGGCATGACTATTTCTCAGAGAATTCCCATTTTCTGGAATAGGGTCCCCATCCATGTGAAGCAGATATACCCCATCCCCATTTAACAGCAACTTGGACCAGTGGAAGGATAATTGGAAATTCACCCCGGTCTGTCTCCGATGTCTCTGATGGACAGAGATAGTCAGTAAATCACCACCTATATAAATGAAATTTGTGGGTCACGTTTGGGTTGCACAACCAGGCTTATAAGGGCCTCATTGTGGTTTTTAGCCTAGTATACATCTATGAACGTTGTGTTTGGTTTTGGATTTTAGCAATTGTGCTAGCAGAGCAAATAAAGGTGGAGTAATCAGTGAACTGAATGACGGAGCTATTAAGTATTTTACAATTTTTTAGTAAAGATACTTGAAAATGGGAGCCAGGGATGAATCTTGGGGGAACTTGTACACTATTTCTGATAAATGCAGAGTATGTACTATTCAATTTGACAGACTGACAGTGCCCAGTTAGGTAGCTCTTAAATCAATTTAGTGTGAAGCAGCTCAATTCAGGTCTCAAGAGTACTTTAAGTAACATTTAAAGGAAAACAACAGGATATTAAAGCAGATTCCCCAACCTGCTGACTCTTCCAGTCCCTGTTCTTTGATAAAGCTTAAAAAATCACCCTTGCAGCTTTAAAAAATAACCCACTCAACTGTTTTGCCTGTTCTGCTTCCTAGCTTTCTATACTGTTTTTGTTTCACTTTGCAAACCAACTTGAAAAACCTGTAGCTGGCTCTGAAATTATGATGTCACATCTGCCATCTGCTCTTGCTCTAGCTATCGGGATGTTTCCTCCCCCAAAGTGATATAATCCCTGCCTGATTTGCATGCTGTATAGAAGAGCCAGTGTTCCTCCCACATTGTGATGTCAGACCTGCCTTACCCAGCCCACTCAACCTAATAAAATCCATGTGGTGTGTGGAACTCCTTTTCATTGTACGTGTATCCTGTCGACTGCATTTGTTTGAGGGACTACTGAAAAAGTTTGTATTGCCTGCATTTGTCTGCATTTTTGCTTCATTGGTAAGAAGTCTTCCTAGTGAATTAAAAATGTAATTCTACACAGCCCTTGTTTGAATGCACTTCTAGCCCTATTTTGTGCTGCCTGATATAGTTTATGACTCTCTTCTGAACAGGAATACTCTCTTCCTCCCTATGAGGATTCTGCTGCTGAAGAATCTATCCCTTCAGCCTCTCCTCCTGAGGATTATTCTTTTGGGGAAACCCTGCATACCATGAGGGAGCACTTCCACTGGGAGAGCCAAGACTACTCAGAATCTAAGAAAAGGCTCAGAGACTTTCCTTTACTACCTCAGCACAGGTCTCTTGCTATCCCCCCTGTTTTAGACATTGTAGATTATGTATTTTCAGAGTCCGGCCTGTCTCCTGACTCTTTACGCCCTACACCTGTTGAGCCAGACAGATACTACAGGGTTCCAGATTCACATAAATTTCTTTACAAAAACCCTGCTGCTGACCCAGAAACTATTTCTCAGGGTCCCAAAGTGGTCAAGGCTTCCACTGCAAAAAAATCCTATCCCCTCTGATAGGGATTCAAGGGCACTGGACAGATGGGGGAAAAAGGTTTACACTTCTGCTACCTTGGCTGAGAGGGCTTTAAATTGTCAATTTCATATGTTTAAATAACAATACTTAATGTCACTGCTTAAACAGAAAATATTAACAAATTCTGAATGTGCAGAAAACAAGGAAATGCAGGATTTATTGCATGCAGCTGAACAAGTGGGAAGGCATACTTTGCAATGTGGTTTTGATTCTCTGGAGGCCTCTTGTAGGGCTTACGGGTTCTGTCATTAGGAGGCATGCTTGGTTAAAGGAACAGAATCTGCCTGATCATGTTAAAGCAAAATTATTAGATGCTCCATTACAGCATGATACTTTGGTGTTACAGCAGAGGAGGTGTTGAAGAAATTGGAGGACAAAGCAAAATCTATGCAGACAGTTAAGGATTTCTTACAGGTGCAGCCACCCAGATTTTGCAGGAACTGGCCCACAAAGAATTGGTCCTTTCCAGTATCAGACAGGCCACAGAGGCAGATACAGACACCCCAGAGGCAGATCCCAGCCCCAAGGCTCATACAGGCCTAAACAATGGGGTGCTTCTACCTCCAAAAGCGGAGAAGACAAATCACAGCTATACAGGAAACAGTCCCAATGACTTTCCTCTGCCAGCACCAAGCACTTATCTTTTGGCAGCTCCCTTAGGGGGAAAACTAGCACTTTTTTCACAAAATTGGCACATGATCACCCAGGACAAATGGGTCTTGAATATAGTGTCTCAGGGCTACAAGTTCCACTTTCACGCCCTGCCAAGGGCAAAAGGTATACCAAACCTGCCATACAATCAATGGGCAGAGGCACAAAAGCAAGTTTCATCCCTCATGGACATGAGGGCCATTCAGCGAGTACCACAGCAAGAGCAGGGACAAGGATTTTACTCAAGACTTTTCTTGATACCCAGAAAGGACAAAGCCTGGAAACCAATACTGGACCTGTCTATTCTAAACACATTTCTGGACATTCCAAAATTCAAAATGTTGACTCTGCAGCAGTTTCTGCCCATGCTGGGCAAGGCGGCTTGGATTGTAACTTTGGACCTAAAGAGGCATACCTGCATGTCCCACTTAGACAATCTTGCAGAAGATACCTCAGATTCATAGCTGGCTCAATGCACTACCAATTCTCTGCACTGCCCTTTGGCTTATCTAAAATGCCTGGCACCAGTAATTGCATTTTGCAAACAGAGGAATTCAAATATATCCTTACTTGGATGACTGCCTTATTCAAGCAGAGAACAAGGACATTCTACTAAAGCATCTGGCGTTTGTAAAAAGATTACTAATTTGCCTAGGGTACACAGTAAACGAAAATAAATCAAAACTAGTACCCTCTCAAGAGATAATATTCCTGGGTGGAAGCTTAAATACAACTGCCCAAATGGCTTATCTCATGCCAGACAAACAAAGGCAACTGACTTCTTCCTTCAAAATGTTGGCAACAAAGACCCAGTTATCTGCAAGAAAAATTCTGCAGGCTTTGGGCTTCATGGCATCCTGCTAATTCCATATGCCAGACTGCATATGAGGAAACTACAATGGTATCGAAAAAGTGTTTGGACTCAACATTGCCACAGCCTGGAAACATTAAATTACCCTGCCTGCAACAGGAGTTTCGATGGTGGGCACAGGCCTGTCACCACAAGGGACAGCCATTCACTTTACCCACAGCCAGGCAGACACTAACAACGGATGCATCAGATTATGCCTGGGGGGCCCACATGGCAGAAAAATGTATTTAGGGCACATGGCCCGCAAACCAGATGCATCTTCATATCAATCAAAAAGAGATGCTAGCTGTTCAAAATGCCCTGACAGCTTTCAAGGATCTACTTCATCCAGGACAACTACTGATAAAGACGGACAATACTACAGTCATGTGGTACATAAACAAGCAGGGAGGCACACATTCCTACCCCCTCTGCAGACCAGCCATGACTTTGTGGGACACAGCATTGACTTATCAAGTTCACCTGCAAGCACAATTCCTGCCAGGAAAGATAAATACTCTGGCAGACGAACTAAGCAGAAACCTCCTGGATTCCCACGAGTGGAAACTGGATCCACAAGTCTTCAGCATGATAACAAGGAAATGGGGATGCCCAGACATAGATCTGTTTGCCTCCCCTCACAACTGCCAACTACAGAGATTCTGCACAAGGACTTATCACAAGCAAGCATGGAAGGTGGATGCCTTATCCTTCAGCTGGAAAAACCTAACAGTGTATGCCTTTTTTCCACTGCCTCTCCTCCCCAAGGTACTCCTAAAGGTCAAACAAGAGAAGCCAAAAATGATACTGGCCACGCCAGCACTGGTACCCAATCCTAAAGAACTTCTCATGGTCCAGCCTGGACATTGCCTCAAATTCCTCACTTACTGACCCAACAAAACAATTTATTTATTATTTATTTATTTATTTATTTTATTTTATTTTACATTTGTTGACCGGGCTAGTCTAGCTGGATACATGTCCATTTTCAGTAGAGGCCCGGGGAGAAAAGCTCCACAGATAAGACAATACAGAATACATTTACAAATGGTATAGGTTGGCATGAAAAACAAACAAAGTGAAAACGCCATTAGAATAACATATTTATAAAGTAACAATCAGTAATATTATACAGATAAATACTAGGTCGGCGACCAATTGAAGTCACAGGGAAGAGTTGCGATCGCTGATGCAGGGTAAATGCAGCAGCGGCTAGTCAGGTTTAGGACATGGGCATAACCATTCAGACTTAAGAAATATTTTGAGGTGAGTTTTGAATTGATTAATCGAGGTCATTAGTCTGAGGCTATTGGGTAGAGAGTTCCATAGCTTTCCAATGGAATTGGCATAGAGAGCATCACCTCCAGAGTTATTAGATTTAATGGTTAGAACTTGAACACTATTAGCTGACCTGAGTGATTTTAGGTTAGAGTAGGGGGTAAGGATATTGCACAAAGAGGGGGTTCTGTCCGGTTGGTTGATTATTTTGAAAGCCTCTGTAAGTTGTTTGAGTTTGAGGAGGTTGGGGAGTTCGAGCCATCCGAGGTTATTTAGGTTGAGGCAGTGGTGAGTACGATACGGGGTTCCTGTTATAAATCTAGCTATATGATTATAGGCAACAGATAGTTTATTGAGTTCCCGCATGTTGAGGAACGACAGTATTGGTGAGGCATAAAGGAGGGTAGAAAGGAGGTGAGTGCGAGCAATGGTTAGTTTAGTATGAGGGGTTAGGAAATCTTTTATTCTGTACATAGATCCAAGTTTCTTGTTCACGGATTTAATGGTTTGGTTAATATGTATATCAAATTTAAGCTTGTTATCTATGGTCACACCTAATAGTTTGGTATGAGAGACCGGGGATATGATGGTACCATTTATAGATTCCACATGGAACATGTTGTCCGCATTCAGAGGATCTTTACCTAAAGGAGTAGTTGCAGAGGGGTAGAAAAGCAATAGTTTGGTTTTAGTGGGATTAAGGATTAGTTGCCTTTTAGAGAACCATTTTTCCACTAACGTAAAGCAGTTTTGGGTGATTGTTTGAAGTTTCGGGAGGGAGACGTCAGAACATATCAGGGTAGAGTCATCCGCATATTGGATGCATGTAGAATTAGGGATGATCGAGTGAAGTTCATTAATGAAAACTGAGAAAAGAAGAGGACCCAGTATAGAGCCCTGAGGAACACCTATGGTGTTGGGAAGTAGGACGGATAGCTTGTTTTGCCATTGGACGGCTTGTTGCCTACACGAGAGATAGGCTTTAAACCAGTTTATGGTTGGGATGTCAAGGTATAGGGTTTCCAGGGTGTGAAGCAGTTGCTTATGATTGACCATATCAAAGGCCTTTGAGAGGTCAAGGAAGAGAGCTGAGGAAATTAATTTCTTGTTCCTGTTGTTGTTGACTGAGTCAACAAAGGAAAGAAGGGCAGTGGTTGTACTGTGATGGGGGCGAAAGCCATGCTGAGTTGGGGACAGAAGACTATTAAGGTTGAGATAGTGTAGGAGCTGTTTGTGAACACACCGTTCCATGACTTTAGCTATTGGAGACAGTATTGCTATGGGACGGTAGTTGGATGTTTCCATGGAGGTGCCCTTTATGAAGAGGATGATATATGAGATTTTCCAAATAGAGGGAATGGTAGTTTCAGTTATAGTTCTATTAATCAATATTGAGATGGGATAGGCAATGGCGTCTGACGCTATTTGAAGGTATTCTGCAGGGAGCTGGTCAGCAGCTAAGGTGGTAGGTTTGAGTTTTTCAGGAGGATGCGATATAGGAGGTAGGTACCGGCTGTAGATTAAAGGAGGGTGTACTGAGTCTTTAGTGTGGGTAAAAGAAGGGTTGGTAGTGGTAAGCTGACTGGTTAGGGACTGGATGGTCTCGATGAAAAAGAGTTGAAAGCATTGGCTATTATCTCTGGTTCTTTCCCAATGAGTTTCTCAGGGGTTGGGGTAGTAGATTTACCCGGGCGGAGGAGCTTATTAAATCCAGCCCAAAATTTCTTTGGATTGTTCTGGTGTTTGTCCTGGAGGTGACAAAAATATTGTTTTTTGTCTTGGGTAGTGGCCGCTTTAGTAGTGTTTCTAAGCTGTTGAAATTTGATGCGAGCTAGTGGGGTTTTGGTCGCTCTCCAGTTATGCCAGGCCTGGTTTCGAAGTTTAATTTTAGATTTGGTTTCTAGACAGCCAAGGTGCTATTCGTTCCTTGGTTCTGATTTGACGGTTTGGGTGGGAGTCAAGTATCTTCAGGAAAGTACTATTAAAGTGTGCTACGCTCTCTTGAGTGGTAAAGTTTTCAGGGTGGACCAATTACAGGATTGGAGTTCAGCAAGGAAAAGTCTTGGGACAAAATTCTTCTTGTTTCTAACAAGTCTGTAAGAGGGGGGGTTATTCGATGGACACTTATGTTTCTGGATATAGGTAATAAGGTGGTCACTGAGGTCATTTGGGAGTGTCCCTGTAGAATAATTATGTGTGTCTTTATTAGTAAGAATCCAGTCAATGATGCTCTCTTTTTGTTTAGGGTTGCCAATTCTGGTAGGTGAAGAAATATTTTGGGAAAAACCATGAAGGTTAATTGCGAGGGGCTTTTTGGGTGCAGTGTAGAGGGACCAGTCAAGGTTAAAATCACCTATTACTATGGTTTCTTGAGGGCAATTGGAGGCTAGCCAGCTGAGCAATTGCTCAAGGTTATCTGAATGATTTCCTGGTGGTATATAGATTACAATGAGATTAATGAATTTTTGGGTGTTTAGGCAGATCTTTAGTGAGATAAGTTCAATATTGGAGATTTTGGGGGGTAGGATAGGATTAAGGACGATATTAAGGATATTCTTGAATAATACAGCTTTTTTTCAGATCCTGCACAGCCAACTCAGGACCTTAAATCTGGCAGCATGGCCGATAATGTAGCCATTCAGAACACTTCTCTCTCCAAAGCTGTGATGGATGTTATTTTGGAAGCCAGGAGGCCCAGTACCAGAAAAGCTTATTCAGAAAAATGGAAGAGATTCTGTGCTTGGAACAAGGCACAAGGAATTGACATGTTTGTTGCAAACATTCCTCAGATTTTACAATACTTAACTGAGATGCTGGACAGAGGCCTATCCTTTTCATCAATTAAGATCCATGCCTCTGCCATTTCAGCCCATTACAATACGGAACCACCTATCTTTTCTCATTCTTTAATAAGGCAGTACCTCAGAGGGGCCAAAAACATAAGACCTCCAAGGAGAACACCAATACCTGCATGGGACCTCAATTATGTCTTGGAAAAACTCACACTGCCTCCTTTTGAGCCAGCCTCAACAGCTGATATAAAATTCTTATCCTGGAAAAAAGCTCTGCTCCTAGCAATAACCTCTGAAAGATGAGTCTTGGAGTTACAGGCACTTATGGCTGTGGAACCTTTTATCATTTTCCATCCAGACAGGGTTTCTCTGAGGACAAACCCGACATTTCTGCCTAAGGTGGTGTCCAGTGTGGCCCTTAACCAAACCATTCACTTGCCTACCTTTTATCCAAACCCACAGAACAAGGGTGAGAGACTTCTGCATTCTTTGGACATACACAGACAGCTACGCTTCTACTTGGACAGAACTAAAGCTTTCAGAAAGCCTGAGCAACTTTTAGTGGCACATGCTGCAGGATCACAAGGAAAGGCTATCTCAAAACAGACTATTTCAAAATGGATAGGCCATTGCATTCGTTTCTGCTATTCACAACATGGCAAATCAGTGCCTAAGGACATTAGGCCACATTCAACCAAAGCAGCAGCCTTCCTCAGAGTACCAACCAAAGACATCTTAGAGGCTGCAACTTGGAGTTCGGTGCACACCTTTACAAAGCACCAGGATTCCGGATACTGGCTAAGGCTCTTGCTGCCCCCATAGTGCCTTTTTTAGGCAGGGTTCAAGTAAATTCACCACCATAACAGGAACAGGCAAGCAAAAACTGAGGGTAATGCTACTCAATGCTAGAAGTCTAAATTTCAAAATGCACTCACTCGAGGCACTCCTTAAAATGGAGTACATCTATATCTGTGCAGTGACTGAGACCTGGTTCAAGGCTCCAGAGAGCACCCCTGCACTACCAGGCTATAACTCATACCACACTTTTCGGTCATCTAACCTGGACCGAAACACCAAAGGTGGGGGGGTGTCCATATTCATTAAGGATATCCACACCTCCAGGCTAGTTGCTCAGCATAATGCGTCCAATGTTATCCAAGTGCAACTAACTCTTGGCAAAACTGCAATCCAAATTGTAGCTTGCTACAGATCCTCCACCATGCACCAGGATTCCCACTCCTTTTCTTGATGTACTGGAAAATATTAGGATTCAACCAAACACCCTAATAATGGGCAGCTTCAACTACCCCACCATTAACTGGGAAAACTACTTATGTACTAACTCCTTAGCGCAACGCTTTCTGGAATTCATAAACTCCAATGTCCTAGATCAACTTATCCACACCCCCACCAGGGGCAACAGTATCCTAGACCTAGTCATTACCAACATGAGTGACCAGTGTTCCACACCTGAAGTCAACTCCTCATTGGTCCGATCCGACCACAAGCTAAATCACCCTTGATATCCACATCCCACCCCCCATTAAGGAAACCACAGTAAGAAATGTCTCCAAAGCCAACTTCATGCTTCTTAAGACAGAAGTAGTGAACTTCATGACACCCATGCAGATGGACAATACAGTTACAACTGCTGAATCCTACACAAATGTGCTCTATAAGCACCTACACGAGTGCATGGATTGTGCTATCCCAAACAGAACCAAGATGCTATCCTCCAAAAAAAAGGAAGCCAATCTGGTGGTCCCCTGCCATAAACAAACTGTACAACAGAAGGAAGAAACTGTTGCAAAAGAGAGTAAAATCCCTTGAGTGGAGGAGCTCCCTGGTCAGCCTCAGTAAGAAGCTGAGATCCCTTATAAGATCCTCCAAAGCTAGCTATGAAAATAAAATTGCCACTAATTCCAAGGACAACCACAAAGCATTCTATAGCTATGTCAAGAATCTCAATAGCAACACCCAGATCTGCTCTGATTTACAGCACAAAGGCATGAAAATTACAGAACCACCTGATATTGCCAACATCCTGGCAGATAGGTTCAGTGCTAAATTTACCCCCCCCCCCACCCCCTAAAGGGCCCATATCTATACAGGAAGAATGCAGAGTCCCTGTAATCACAACTACGCAGGTGAAAGCTGCACTCTCTAAAGCCAAAAACACAGCATCCATGGGACCGGACAACATCCCAGGCTGCGTTTTACACAAACTTCAGAATGAACTGGCTCCCCACTTAAGCACGATGTTCAATAATAGCCTTGCATCAGGATTTGTGCCCACTGAATGGTGCACAGCAACAGTTATCCCACTCCACAAAGGGGGAGCCACCACTGATCCAGGGAACTATAGACCTATTAGCCTGATGAGCCTGGTCTGCAAAGCCATGGAACGTATCATCATGGAACTAGCAAAGACATTGGTAACCTCCAAACTCTGGATCCCACCCAGTTCAGGTTTGTGAAAGGCAGATCATGCCTCCTGAACCTGATCGACTTCTTTGAGGCAGTCACCAAAGCCGTAGATGAGGGTAAAGTGGTTCACACAGCCTATCTTGACCTTGCCAAGGCTTTCAACACCATCCCTCATTCTGGAATTATAGCTAAACTCAATAAACTAGGCATAAATCCCTAAGTCACAAGATGGGTTGTCAAATGGCTCACTGACAGAACCCACACTGTAAAAGTTACAGACTCCAAATCTGACCTCAAACCAGTGACAAGTGGAGTACCACAGGGTTCCGTCCTGGGACCGCTCCTGTTTGGTATCTACTTCTCTGAAGTACAGGCTAACAGAAGGCCTCTGGCTAACGAAGTTCACAGATGACTGCAAACTAGGAGCCATAGTCAAGTCCCCAAATGATGTGGACATCCTACAGAAGGGCCTCTCTGAGACAGATGCCTCGGGTCAGAGCCATGGCCTCAAGCTCAATGCCAAAAGGTGCAGTGTCATTCCCTTTGGTAAAAACTCTGTACCCATGAACTACCACATAGGCAGCAATCTACTTAACACCAAATGCATGATAAGAGACCTCGGGACCCAGGTAGACAGTAGTCTCTCCTTTGATAGTCACATCGCCATAGTAGTCAGGAAGTCCTACGTGGCGCACCTCATCATAAAAGGGTTCTCATCCAGGAAAAAAGAGGTCATTGTTCCCCTCTACTCGTCACTCATTAGACCCGTTATAGAGTACAACACCCCTTTTGGAATGTACCTCACAGGACATCTGCAGCAACTGGAAAGGCCACAGAAGTACCTCATAAAGAGGATTACTGGACTCAAACAAATGCCCTACACTGACCGCCTCAAAAAACTCCAGCTTTACTCCATAGCATATCGCCTATGCAGAGGTGATCTCTGCCTAACATGTAAAGCTATGTCAAACCCAGAGCTGTTGGACATGCTACACCTAAAGAAATCCCAATCCCTCCAAGCTACACGCTCTAGGGACCTAAACCTTTGTCACCACAATAAACAGGACATGCTAGAGGGATAGATTCCTATCCCAGTGACTTCCCATACTCTGGAACAGGCTACCCATCTATGTCAAGCAAAGTTATTCATTAGCACTCTTCAAGAAAAATCTTGTTGAGTGGATGGGAAATAGGAAATACACCCCGGGGATCACTGCTGTGTCTCTGCTCGTCAGTGGCACAGGAAAATAACTTTCTTGGGTGGCGTAAGCCAGGGAACCTTGTTGGCTAGGCTTGCGTAGGTCCTTGGGCCGATAGCCTAGTACCTACCTATGAACTACCACTTACCTCTCTACTCTACTCTAAATCCAGAGCAGGCTTTGCCACTGCAGTTCTGCAGGGCCTCATAGCCTCTCCTAATCCTATTTAGCCCCAGCCACCCATCCTCAGCTTTGGGATTCAACTCAAGAGTAATGACTGCAACAGTGAAATACGATGAACATAATACAGTTGTGCACCTACCATAAATGTAGATGTTAGAGTGTATTCACTGTTGCAGTCCAGGTTACCCTCCCACCATCCCCCTTTCTTTTGCTGGGTCTTATCTGTACTTCTCTATTCTATACAACCTATGTAGTGTATTTGCTTGTAGATGAAGGAAATGATTACCTTAGTGCATGCATGTTTATTGGCATAATTTTTAGCCTACCCTTTAGGGGGCACCTGACATCTGGGGCAAGAAAAACTGAAGAAAATGGTGTCGGCTGCATCTTTTATACCCCTGGCGCACTGACGTCAGGGAAGAGGTGACAGCAACAGACGCCGGACCAAGACTTTGGAATTCAGGCAGACTGCGGGTAGCCTGCCAGCAGGATAACCCAAGAGTAATGACTGCAACAGTGAATACACTCGAACATCTACATTTATGGTAGGTACACAACTGTACTTTCTACTGAGTCAGCATAGCAGGAACATTCGTTATGAATGGAGAATACTATATAATTTCATCAGCAGCACCCATTTGTTTCCACTTATATGTATTAGCATTGATATTGTGCAATAACACTGGTCTTGTACGAACTGACCATTCGCTCAGGTTTGCTAGATTGTCTTACTGTAACACATCAGTAGCTTTAGTGGTGTTAATTGTACCGTGCCAGATTTTTCAGTTATGGACATTGAAACTGCTTTATCAGCATAGGCAGTATGATTAGATACTAACTTGATTTCAGGGCTGTATGGTTTAATGTTGCTCCTTGTTTAGCTTTATAACGTGTTTAATGCATCTCCTCTAAACATTCCTGTGTCTATTTTTAGTACCACTATTATGCAAGGATATAGTTGGGCAAGCAGCAGCTCAATTCAGTCATGTTTTTGGACCAGTATAGCATTGTATTAGTGCTTTAAAAACACTGAAACACCTCCTCCATATGTTTTATTCAGAGCTGAGGGGGATCAAAATGTATGAAAGGCACTGTAGACTTTAATAGCCAGAGTGATTACTATGGTTCTGAACTATGTTTCTGCGACTGCATATATGTGTGTGAATTTTCTAGGGTAAGGAGTGCTTCAATTTTTTTATATTTAAACTACTAGCATTGAGAAGCAGCACCTTTAGGTATTTATTTAAACTACTAGCATTGAGAAGCAGCACCTTTAGGTATTTATTTAAACTACTAGCATTGAGAAGCAGCACCTTTAGGTATTTATTTAAACTACTAGCATTGAGAAGCAGCACCTTTAGGTATTTATTTAAACTACTAGCATTGAGAAGCAGCACCTTTAGGTATTTATTTAAACTACTAGCATTGAGAAGCAGCACCTTTAGGTATTTATTTAAACTACTAGCATTGAGAAGCAGCACCTTTAGGTATTTATTTAAACTACTAGCATTGAGAAGCAGCACCTTTAGGTATTTATTTAAACTACTGGCATTGAGAAGCAGCACCTTTAGGTATTTATTTAAACTACTGGCATTGAGAAGCAGCACCTTTAGGTATTTATTTAAACTACTGGCATTGAGAAGCAGCACCTTTAGGTATTTATTTAAACTACTGGCATTGAGAAGCAGCACCTTTAGGTATTTATTTGAACTACTAGCATTGAGAAGCAGCACCTTTAGGTATTTCTGACCGATTTTTATTATGTTGGCGGGCTTAACGGCATATCCTAAAAAAGGCACTATGGTGACAAAGTTTTTGTCAATATTCAGAAGCCAAGTGGTGATAACTGCAAACCATCTCTCGAAAAGCATAGTGGCTTGTCGGTTATGTTTACCCAAGCTGTCAGAGATTGAATCCCCTTGTTGTGACACCACAAACTAAGCCATTTGTTGAAGTAGGTCATTTTTGCTGGTCCTGTCGTATAAACATTGCTGAAGGTAGGATACGACTCAAGGCTAGATTCATACCTACCTGGGACACATGTATTCAGAGAGTCCCATGTCCCTCTTCATATAGTCCAGTGAGGTATCATGGACTATCACCGTCATACTGGTTCTTGTGTTTTAAAGCCACAAGTGCGTGTGTGTGTGTGTGTATGTGAATGCAAGCAAGGGGCAAGAGTGTGTGTGTGTCCATGTGTGAATGCAAGCAAGGGGCAAGTGTGTGCGCGTGAATGTAAGCAAGGGTCAAGTGTGTGTGTGAATGCAAGCAAGGGGCAAGTGTGTGTGTGAATGCAAGCAAGGGGCAAGTGTGTGTGTGAATGCAAGCAAGGGGCAAGTGTGTGTGAGAATGCAAGCAAGGGGCAAGTGTGTGTGAATACAGGCAAGGGGCAAGTATGTGTGTGTGTGAATGAATGCAAGCAAGGGGCAAGTGTGTGTGTGTGTGTGTGAGAATGTTTACTAAGCTGGGCATTAATCCCTATGTCACTCGATGGGTTGCCAACTGGCTTACTGACAGAACCCACGCTGTAAAAGTAGCCCACTCCAAATCCAGCTTCTGACAAGTCAGAGTACCTCAGGGGTCAGTCCTGGGACCGCTCTTGTTTGGCATCTTCTTCTCTGAAGTACAGGCCAACACTAAGATTCTGGCTAACAAAGTTCACAGATGACTGCAAACTGGGAGCCGTTATTGAATCCCCAAATGTTGTGGATACTCTAGAAAAGGGCCTTACAGAAACAGATGCTTGGTGCCAGAGCCATGGGCTCAAGCTCAGTGCCAAGAAATGTATGGTTATCCCCTTTGGGAAAAAACATGTACCCATTCTGGGACATGCTACACTTAAAGAAATCCCAATCCCTCAGAGCTACACGCTCCAGGGATCTAAACCTTGTCATCACAATAAACAAACGCTGGAGGGATAGGTTTCTGACTCAGACTGCCCAGACTCTGGAATAGACTGCCCATACATGTCAAGCAGACTGCCTCTTTGGCCGTTTTCAAATGGAACATTGACGATTGGATGGGAGAAAGAAATTAACCCCGGGGATCATGTCACTCACCCTGCTAGACATGGGTCCAGGGTAGGAAATAGTGTGGAAGTAATAGCCAGGGTATTATTATGGCTAGGCTTGTATAAGCCCTAGGGCAGATAGCCTAGTACCAACCTATGAACCTATAGTTAACAGACTATCAGAAGGAATAAGCCCTTGGGTCATTTTAGCTGTTGCCAAACAAACTGTGTCTGTGTGATAAGGGGCAAGTGTGTGCGCATCTGTGTGATAAGGGGCAGGTGTGTGCACATTTGTGTGATAAAGGGCACTCTGCCAGTATCTGCTGAATTTTACAAAACCACTTTTATCTCTAAAGCTGTCCCAGCACAATCTAGTAGTTAGATGTAACTTTAAATACACTATACTGGTATTTTCTTCATTTACTGAATTGATAAAGTCTGTTTTGTGATTTATGATTTAGTGTTGAATTGTCACTTAATTCCATTAGGTACTGGTGTGCTTTTGCTGGGTAATTTTTCCCTGTGGTTGTGTAACTGTGTAGTTATAAAGACAGGAAGAATTTGATTGCTCCCAGGTGGTGTGGGCATGGTTGCTTACACTCCCCTCAAAACCGTAACACCTTTAGTTTTGCAGACATGTTTGGATGGATTTGGATCAAGGTGATTGCAGTTTACAGGTCTCCTTTTTGCTGGGATTTATGTAAGACCCCTAAAGTGGGAAGGATGAAAGTTTAAAAATAAAACATCTTTCATGAAAGGTCTGAGGTGGAAGATTGTGTATGTGGTTATGCTGATAAGAACTGGAAATTCCTGTGTTAACACTAATGAACAGTAGACAGTTTATTGGACTGTGCTGTAGAAGCTGAATCTGTGGACAGGTTTACTGGGCTGTGTAAAGTAGGGCTCACTAGTGTTGGATTAAAGCACTTTAATAATGTTGTAGGTGGAAAACTGTTCAATGGGTGCATTTCATGTACAATTTGAATGGAGCGGCTTGATGTGTAAGATCTGCATAGGCATGTGTTTTTGTTGTCTGCACAGTCAAAGTACATAATTACTCGTGCATTCCTCGGATGAAGGCCTGGGGTCATTCTTGGTGTTGCCAAACAAACGTGTGGTTATGTGTGTGAAAGGGTGAGTGTCTGAGCGGAGGGTGTGGAGTGTCTGAGCGGAGGGTGTGGTGTGTGAAAGGGTGAGTGTCTGAGCGGAGGGTGTGGTGTGTGTGAAAGGGTGAGTGTCTGAGCGAAGGGTGTGGTGTGTGAAAGGGTGAGTGTCTGAGCGGAGGGTGTGGTGTGTGAAAGGGTGAGTGTCTGAGCGGAGGGTGTGGTGTGTGAAAGGGTGAGTGTCTGAGCAGAGGGTGTGGTGTGTGAAAGGGTGAGTGTCTGAGCGGAGGGTGTGGTGTGGTGGGCGAGCAAATGAGTGAGTGTGGGCGAGTCTCATTTTTGGATGCAATTTCTAAATTTTGTAAACTTTGTTTTTGTATTGTCATATTGCTTTACACTGATGGCATCGGCTGGTTCTTTTATACCCCTTTCACACTGACGTCAGGGAAGAAGCGACGACAACCGACGCCGGACCTAGACTTTGGAATTCGGCCGACCGAGGACCCACCTGATGGCAGAAGAGCCCATCTGTTATGACTGCAGCTGTATGCACAATGAACATCTAAGAGCATAAATTTGCAATAACCATGCGTATACATTAATTGCATGTTTTTACATAAGAAGCAGATGTCTGTCACAATTAATCGACAACACTACATCAGATTACAAGTATGTAATACCGTAATTTTTTTAATTATGTCTTAAAAAAGCATGTTGGTGCCGTCATGCAAGTCTGTGAAATATTTCATGTTTATAGCATGTCATTTGTTAGCTATTTAATCAAACAGGAAGGAAAAATAAGTGGGAGTTTGATGCTTTGCAAAACGGTGATTATTCCCAGTGCTATGTAGCTTGGTTCTAAATTTGACAGGAGGAGTGCAACAAAAAAAGTGTCCCACTGTAAGGAGGGAAAGGCTGACAAGAAAACAGTACATTACTCTGGTCACCTGCTGTGAGCTGTCAATCACATGCCGCTAATGGGTCAAATTACCCTTAGCTCTTTGACAGCTAGGGAAGGTAGGTGTGAAGTGGGATCGGAGATGCCTTGAAGAACTAGATTTCAGCCTTCACAAAAGAAAGCAAGTTAGCATTTCTAAGAAGCAAGAGCAATAAAATGCACTTTTCAGTTCTGTAGCATTTGCACTGCTTGTGTTTTAAGTAGTTATTGAAAAAGGATAACATTTTAACCAAATGTAGGGGACTTTAAGACAGCAGTGAATGCCTGTTAAATCAATGAAGTAACAGCAGCTTAAGGGAAAACGTGGCAGATCTGATGCAATTTTTTGGAGACGAACAATGCATTCTGGGATACTTAGAGGCAGAGTAAACAGACTGAATTATTTCAAAATGCCAGCCCCCATGTGGTCAGAGTCAGAAATTGCATATAAAAATATCTAAAAAGCTCTAAATAGTCCCAGAGTGCTGTTAAAATGTAGGAAACACCAAACCATGACGAAATCAATATGTTTTTTGAGTATGAGGGTGCAGTTGTCCTTTAATTTCTGGAACTATCAAAAGCTTTAGAAAGCTCCAAATAAAATGAGACAGTAATGACATTTCAATTTAGATTTATGTATATACAAGAAGGATATAAGAACTGAGTGTGGGGAATGCACAAGTCAGAAGCAATGCTGAGTTACAGGCTGAGTAAATTATTTTTGGTAAGATTCCCAAGTAGTTCTTTATGCATTTTTCAAGAATCTTAGAGATGGAGGGGCAGAATTGCTATTGGTGAGACATTAGTTATACTGCTGTCCTCTCTGCCGTTATGAACTGCAGGAATGCAAGATTGTTTCCATAGTGCTGAATCATATTTTTCCTTTATAGATCCGATTATTAGTACAGCAACTTAAAAGGTAATTTCTTTGCAGCAAATGCCAAGTATTCAGAAAGGATATTGTTGGAGGCGAGAGACGTTCGATAGCATTTCCGTAGCAGGTTTCTAATGGAGTATTTTGAAACTGGATGAAAAGTGAAGTTTGTATAATGTGCTTGAAAGTTTGTATGCTGGGCAGAGTTGCTAAGTTATGTGTTGCTCCTACACGTGTAAATTGTAGGATCGTACTAGTAAGGTAGCCGCCTGGATAAAATGTTGGTTCATTTTGCACCCCTCACATCTTCTGTAGAGTGAATGCACTACTCACTGTCCAGGGGTACCCACCTTCTGTAAATAGAAATGTGTTCCTTGTCCATGACACCCACAAGTCATACAATGAATGTGCTGCTCACTGTTCATGGGCTCCTTCTATGTATTCAAAGTTCTATTTCATGTCTTGAGGTTCTCCCACCCTCCTCTTTAATCAGATGTGGGGTGTTTATTTTCCAGGGCATCTCATTGCCACCTCCCAACAGATGTTATTGCACTGTCTGCACAAGACTGAATTTGTCTGGCATATATTGTCCAAACAAGGCATAGCAGGACAAAATGTGGATGGCCTGATTTAGTTTAATAATATTTAGCATTCAGCTGGGTCATCACTTGGGTGATTAGTGTTGTCACTTCCTAGTGCAAAGATAGGACCAACCTCTTTAACATTCATACACCGTCTTCTATGTGAAAATTCTATGCATAGATCTCAAACTCTTACCTCTAGAATCTGAGAAAATCTGAATCAAGAGCACTCGGGCATTTTGCAACATTAGAACTATTATTTTGAGGACGTCAGAATAAGATAATGTGAAATAATGTAAATTTTCTGAAGTAAAAGTCTATAACTCTAATTATCATTATTTTTTTAATGTAACCCACCTCTCATTACTTTTTAATGTAATCCACCAACTTTTCCCCCTTAAAATCATCAGTTTCAGGTGGGAAAGACGAACATTTTAAGGCGAGATCAGAGACATTGGAGGGGTATACTTGCTGTTATTTTGAGATATAAAATCAATATTATAGCAAAGCCATTAATGAAATGCAATGTCAAATTTTATAACCAGTCATTTCTAGATGCTGAATTTATATGTTCATAGGTGAGTACTAGGATAGCTGCCACTGTGGGCAATTTTAAGTCTGGCCATCTCATCTCGTTAATAGGATGGCCTTACTGACCCCATGGTTGGCAATTATATATTAACTGGATCACATTATTGATAATTTGAGGGGACCCATACATGGGATAAAGCATTTAGGAGGTGACTGTGTTCCTTAGTACCATAGGGGACAGTCATGGGGTAAATTTTCTGTTTCTGATCCATAGATCCAAGTTGCGTTTGAATATAGACAGGAATGAACTTTGGAAGGGGGGGCAGTATCCTCTGTGAGATATACCGGTCTCACCAAACCATTCTGTTGATGTTACAGAAAAGGTTTAGAGCTGTACACGGAGTATTTCTGATGTCATCTGACTCTCTGATGTGCAGTAAATCCATCAGTAATAGGTTGGAGGATGACTTGTATGCCAGACACAAGTCACCTTTTAACAGTGTGTAGGAAACAGAGTATAGTAACAGGGCTTTGAGTTAGTGCACGTAGGACAGATTGTTTACGTCTTGTACCATTTTAGTAAAATGCATGTAGGACAGATTGCTTACAGCTTGTATCCTTTTAGTAATATGCATGTAGGACAGATTGTTTACGTCTTGTACCATTTTAGTAATATGCATGTAGGACAGATTGTTTACGTCTTGTACCCTTTTAGTAATATGCATGTAGGACAGATTGTTTACGTCTTGTACCCTTTTAGTAATATGCATGTAGGACAGATTGTTTACATCTTGTATCCTTTTAGTAATATGCATGTAGGACAGATTGTTTACATCTTGTATCCTTTTAGTAATATGCATGTAGGACAGATTGTTTACATCTTGTATCCTTTTAGTAACATCGCTGTGGGTGTTGCATTTGTTGGTTGTGTCTGGACAGATCAATGACTGGCCTAATAAGGGCCGAGTAAAGTGAGTGACTGACATCCATATATACAGACACAATCCCTTTGTTTATAAGCTGTACAGTATAGAACAACTTTCTTAAAACAATGGACACACTATTATTAATTATAATTATTAATTATAGTGCTTTTATAAAGAAAAAGGAAGACTATGTATTTGGTGGTTTCCTTACACTTTTGTGTGTTCATCTTTCCCTTATGGTTAAGCTGGTGCAATTATAATGAAATCAAATAGTGAAATACTTTCATGCTTGGATGGTTAAACTGCAAAATTGTATGAGCAAAGAACATCGTCTCTTGACCTTCAGCGATTCCAAAGTTAAATGCCGCACCACGGTGGTACGGCGGTAGTGTTGTTACCTCACAGCAAGAGGTTTTCCCGTTCGATTCTCGGTTGGGCTTGGGAGTGCCTTCTGTGTGGAGTCTGCATGTCCTCCCCGCGGTTGGGTAGCGTTCAAAAGACATGCGTGCGTAAATGGGCGTGCCTTCGTTGAAGGTTGAGCATCGAGCTGACACCTCGGCGTTTCGTAAAAATCTACTGCCAATCATTAGCGGACTGGAGTTCCGCTGTGGCGACCCCTTACCGGGAAAAGCCAAAAGACAAACAACAACAACATTGAAGGCTACTTTTTAAGGTCTATTTATTCAAGTCAGAATGATAACCTGTTTATTTATTTAACAAACAAATAGAAATAACTGCTCTTATAACCAGGGTTGGGAGTAATCCACATATTTATTGAAAGTGGAAAAAAATGACACAAGGAAGAAAAAACATCAACAGCAAAACATCAAAAGGAAACAGTATTTAACACTTGTATTTTAAGAAATGTAGAATCAGAACATATTATAGAACACAGAAAAGCCATGTTACACACAAAAAGCAAAAGAAACAAAATTATGAATTCACCCTCCCCAGGCTTTCCGCCATAGCCATAGTTGCAACTGTCTAGTGACAGTGATTTGCCAATTTTCCCTTCAATGCATCCAGCTCCCTATAAAATGTGGAGGGCTGAAACCAACAAGTCTGTGTGATGCAAAGTATCATCCCAAAACCGACCACAGCTGCCATATAAGCACTTTTTGCAGTGATCGCAAGCAATGAAGACACACTGTATTAATTTATTTTTATTTTAAATCTGTTTACTTGGGAAGTCCGACCAAGCCAAAAAAAGACCCATTTTCAGCAGAGGCCCAGAAAGAAAAAGCTCCATCAACACAGTAATAACAACAGCAGTACACATTATATGAACATGTAGTACTAAGGAAAATGCATTGAGCAAGTGCATATTATAACCACGACTGTACAAAAATATGACATGAACAGCATGAGATGGCACACATGTTAGAAACAATAGAAACAGCAGTACACATTATATGAACATGTAGTACTAAGGAAAATGCATTGAGCAAGTGCATATTATAACCATGACTGTACAAAAATATGACATGAACAGCATGAGATGGCATACATGTTAGAAACAATAGAAGCCATGCACTTATGTATTACAGGTGCTGGACTAGCATAATGAATATGAATAAAGCCCCGAGCATGAAACAATTATATGCTGCTGTGCAGTCTAGTGCCAGACGAGGGAAGAGCCGTTAGGTTAAGGTACTGGAAACGAGAGGTGAAAAGTAAATAGGGGGACAGGTTACAATGAGCTATGTTATCCTGGGTATATCTGCTGAATAAAGTCCCAGAACCCTTGTAGACGCTTGCATGAAATAAAGACATGTTCTGCAGTTTCCAGACCTGAGCAGTCTGTGCGAAAACAAGATCTTTGTTCGTGCAAGCAGTATATTAGGGAGGATCTGTCCAAGGCACACCTCCATAATAAGTCTTTCCATTGTAGGTATAGCTTGTAACACTGTCTCCTATTCTTAAGTCCATGAAGGCATAGCTGAGAATAATTGGAATAAGCATTTATGGAATCAGATTTCCCAACAACTGAAAATACCACCGTTGTCTACATTGAGACAGTGAGGAACAATGAATCTTATGAATGTCCCCAAGTTCCTCAGTTCAATTCCCTCCTGAACACTTGTCTAGAAAGCATGTAGGCCAAAATCTGCCTGTTGAGGCTGGAATAAGTCTTCCCAACAAAGTTAAATTATTGGAATTTAAATGTTTAAGGGGGAAATAAAAAAAAAGTGTGAAGAAACAAAGAAGGTGGTATAACAAGGAAAACCCACCCTTTTCTAAGTGGGAGCAGATAATACCGCGTTTAATTGGTATCCCAAAAAAGGTGAAGACAACTTGTAAAAGTTAGAAGTCCAGGACAACGGAAAGAAGTATACTGTACAAACATAAGCTAAAGTAGTCAAGAAGGTGCCATTTAGTAAATAAACCTTTTTCATAAAGCATAAGGGGAATGTGCACCAGTAATTGAGGCAGTGACAGGTTTTTAAAAGGAGCAAATCACACGTATTAGTAATACATGTGGGTGTTCCATATGGAACTCCCAATATTGTAAGTCCTTATGTGGAAATAGAAATGCCATGAAGAGTTGTGTCAGGAAAAGTGAGAGCAGCAAAGCCAGTGCTCCTGGCATAGTTAAGTGAAAGACCAACAATAATAAAAATAGCTAAGATCACATGAAGTCTGGTGAAATATGTGGGAGAGTAAGCCACAACGACATCATCGGCATAGGCCATGAAGTTAGGGACAAGTACATCATCAGAGAGAAAACAGCAACTGTGCATGGGTCTTAAAAAAGATGGCCACTACTACCAAAGTCAGAAGGAAACTACTGAATGGGCAACCTTGTCTGATGCCATTGAGCACTGAAGGTTTAAAACCAAGTCAACCATTTACAATGATAACTGTTGAAGAGTAAGTGGTAATGGTGCACTGGAGGAATTTGGGACCAAAAGCCTTTAAAATATGAAGTGCTCTATGACTAATATTGTCAAATGCCTCATTTCAAAGCTACCTGTAAAAACTCAGGATGTGAAAAAGCATGGAACAAACATCCATTAAATAAATCAACAATAGTTAACAGTTGAGCATCATATAAAGAGTGAAAAAGGTCACAGGAAAAGCCATTTACACCTGGAACATTGTGTTTTTCATGCATTAGGTTAATGACTTTCTGAACGCAATGTAATTGGTGCATCCAGAGTGGCTTTGAATGATGGAGGAATAGGGCTTTACAGAGGAGTCATAGTCTTTGCCAGAATAAAGGAAAGAAAAATATGTATGTACAACTTTTAAAATGCCTTCCTTGTCAGCAACCACATCATTGTTACTGTTAGTTAAAGCCATTATAAAAGATTCCTTCCTTAAAGTGAGCTTCCCAAAGTATGGTAGGAATTGTTCTGCCCTCCCTTTCAGGGAATAGGCTAGATTTTTTAAAGTGGTTTGTAGCCTTGCAATGTTACACTTATAAAGGTGAACCACTGCTAACGGGTATGAAATTTTGTCTGAAGTTGAACCACCATTGTGAAAGTGAAGGATAAAAGGAGAGGAAGGGACAGGTGATAACCCCATACTTCTTGGAAGATTGACTTCCAAGTTGGTGTTTGAAGTCAGGGTGTGAAATATCGTGTTGTGCCTTTGCCATGACCAACAAAATAAGAAGCACCAAAGTAAAAGGAAAGGGCTTTGTGATCTGTGAAAGGCAGGAAGGTACATTTTTAAAAAGCACAAAAGTATTAGTGGTAAAACAACAATAATCCACTCTGATTTGTGCTGGGGTGCAGTGAGAAGTATTCTCATCCTTCCCAGCAATGAATAAATTTACAGTATGTATGCGATCTAAACAAGCTACCACATTGTGGCTTCTCAGTATGTCTATTGAGATGGCAACTGAAATCGCCACAAAATATGAGGGGGTAGTAAATGAGGAAAAATGGGTCTAGTCAGACCAAGATAAAAGCATAAATCACAATAATTTGCATCATATACCATTAGCAGTAACATCTACTATCAAGGCTTTACCAGGGGAAGAAATGAATAGTGTCCCTTACAATGATAAAAGGCTTGCAATACATAAACAATATACCAGAATGTTTGTCCAGGCTCAAAGACCATATTAGTCCATCATTCCATAAAGCACTGTATTGTAGTTGTACATATAGTGTAAGCTGTGCAATGTCTAAGAGGCAAATAACGTGTTGTCGTAGGGTAGAGACCCAATTAAAGATTTGTAATGGTGTGGTAAGGACAGGAAGCCACTGACACTGCAAAACATCAATGAAAATTCAATTGTTTGGGTCAGTGGTGTCATTGGCAGGCAGAGCTAGACATTTACCCTGCTTGATACATCCCTGTTTGCTCTGTGGAGCAGCCAGTCAGAGTAGCACATATTCCAAATCCATTAAGCTGTGGGCATCTGTCGTGGTTGTTATGGCATCCTGTTGCCTGTGAGTCAGGGTAGTAGAAGCAATAGACTCAGTGGAGATGATATTTGGATCGGAGTCTGTTGGTAAAGGAATGTCGATTACTGCTATGTCAACAGGACCATGCACATAGAAGACTGAAGGTGGTCTGGCTGTTATCACACTGTCTTTGAAGTTGAATCGGTATTACTAATGTTGCTTGCATCGATTGGTCGAATAGTCTCCGAGATGGTGGCAGTTGAAAATATTGTTGAGGAAGCGTGGGAGCCAGAATGGACACTTTCGCAGTAGAATTATAAGACCAGATATGAGGTCCATTACAATACTGGCATCTATTTGCACAGAGGTGGAATTGCAACAAGTACATCAGCAATAGGGACACTCAGTAACTAACCGCGAGAAGGAACCGCATAAACAATATCGATGCTTCCCTCTATAACCTGCTATGAAACACACACGTGGGAGATGTTGGAAACCATCCTGCCGAAGGTTCAATGTTGGATACCATCCTGCCGAAGGTTCAATTCCACCCACAGGTTCCAAGCAGCATCCCACATCACCTCTAAACAGATTTTCAAATGTTGTACACCTCCGAGCAATTTGCCAAAACATATTCACAGATGTGCTGATCTTGGACGTCAACAGATGTGAATTATAAGTAGATCTTTTTATGAATATTAATATCCAGAATGGATAGTATAGTCTTTCCAAGGGGATTCTTCTTTTTTTGCCATGAAAGAAGCGTGGAATGCCAGAGCACCTTCTCTGTTTTCAAAGAAGATGTCCGCATAATCTTCCCGATCCATGTGTATAATTGCACAAATGGAACTTACAGGAATCTCTAAGGGTTTCAATAAAGTGTGCCATATTAATTTCCTTGATAACGGATGGTGGAGATTTGATATTATACGGAAAACCGGCTTTATAACTATTGGACCTCTTGAAGGAGGACAGGCCTGAAAATCAGGAGGCGTTGCAGTAAATTCCCAAGAAAGGGTGGCGTCCTCTCCCATTTTTGAGTGATTTCAGAGAAAACAGCTGAAAATTACTGGAAGGAAATCGTCGTGGTTAGCGTCAGAGAAATATTTAACTAACATAAGATGACTGAATCACGCACCGCTCCGGAAGTGGAAAAGCAGCTCGAGTCGTGACCTCAAGCTATAAGAAGAGAAAACGGAAGTAGTAAGCTCGGCTAGAGGCTTGTTTGAAAACGAAACAGAGCTCTAGGCCTTTACTGATTACCATATCCACAATGCCATGCGCTATTTCATATAGTAATATATTTACATTTGTCTCTCTTCATATTAAAAATGTCAAAATTAGGAACTGAACATATATTTCTTCTGTTGCTTAACTTTATATCTAAAGAACGTAACTTATTTTATCATCTTATTATAGGTAACTAAGACATACCTTTTCAAAGCCCTCAGCACAAAAGTAAGTTAGCTATTTTGTCACGTTTGTTGTATGAAGTTTACAGGGTGCAGTTTATCTTTTGTATGTTTTAGTTATGAATTTATGGTTTAGAGCATTAGTGTAACCGACCCCTGCGTACTTTTTCAGAAATTCTGAAAGTTTTTTTGTTTGAATATTGTACCGTAGATCGTACGCAGGGTTTCAAAAGTTAAGTTTTTGATCGTTTTGCAATTCCAAGTACTTAAAACTCCGGTGCTTTCATTCATCTTGAAGCCAGTGGCATTCTGGCAGAACACTGCAGTGGCTTGGTCATAACGCCTTTTGTTTTTCCTTTCTGTTTGCTCCGGCGCTGCCTCAGGACCACACACAAACCACTCTCCTCTCCCTGCTAATTTCATATGCATCAGATAGTTTTGACATGGCAGTCAAAAGAAAGACAAATGTGGGATTTGTGGGAACTATTTTGCTCAGTGTGGTTACTATGTGCATCTATTTTGTTAAAGGATCTTAATACGGCCTGCAGTAGCAAGAAGCTGGTACCTCCTGCAAGCAATTTTTATTCTTTTAATGAGGGTCTCAGTTGTTAGTATTCTTGGTACTTATATAATAACGCAGCCAGGAGCAAAATGTTTCAAACGGATAATGCGATAGTTTGTCAGAGACGTACAAGCGACGTTTCTTTTACGTGCTGCTCCATTAACTTTTAAACGTGAATAATAGTTAAGATATGAGACCTTCATCCCTTTTATTTTGTGGTTTTGTTCAATATTATGATTTATGCATCACAGTCACATGTTACAGATACATACTGAGAACATAAGTTGGTTGCTTTCTGAACTGAACTAGCGTCCTGTGCATTAGCCGTTGGGTTCATATAAATAAACCCTTTTTTCAAGCATCTAAAAAAAGTTTTAATGCAGCAAAACTTGGCAAAATCAGGGAGAGCCGAGAGGTGTGCAGGTGAAAATCTAAACAGCATAGACTGTAATAGAAACGACGTTCATGTGGAAACGTAATTTAAGGGTTGATTATGTTTTTACAGAGGGTGGGTAGATGGTGAATTGATCATTTATTTATTTTCCATTTGCTGACCGGGCTAGTTTGGCTGGATACATGCCCATTTTCAGCAGAGGCCCCAGGAGAAAAGCTCCACTATATACTAGTAAATAATGATAAAAATAAACAAAAATAGCACAATAAGATAGAAATTATAAGCATGTAAAGAACTATTCCCAAGTAGCATAGTAACAGTGCAAAAGTAATTTAGCAAAACTAAACATAGAGTGAGGATTTCTACTTTAAAATCTTTGCAAGAGTAATTAAGGAAGAAATAAAGCAGTAACTCACACAAGACTCTATTCAACTATTTACAGTATTAACAATTTTGATAAACATTTTGTCAGGGCACTAGTTTTAAGAAACAGATTTCATCAGCTGGGTGATTTAGATACAAGGTGAGATGATAGGTTGCAGTAATATAAAGAGAAGTAGAATTTATAGGAAAAGTAATATCCAAGTGGATGGTAGATAAACGAGGGGTAATGGTAGTGATAGGGACATGTGGAAGAGTAAAGAAAGAGCTGAAAAGAGATATCAGTCAGGATTCGAGCAAGGACATAGCCAGTGAGTTTTAAAATAGTTTCTTAGTTGTTTTTTGAAGTTGTGATGAGCCTAGAGTGGTCAGTTCTATGGGAAGTTTATCATCCCGGACAGTTTTATTTGGGTTATAATGATTAAGGGACTGCTGCGTGAAATGTTATGTATAGAAATGAGTGCATACTATTATTCCTAAAGCTTAAACAACTTTATTATTTCACTCAGTTAAAATAATTTATTTGCACTTTTGAGATACTGCCATGCTGCCAACCATGCCTGGTGCTTCTTAATCAAGGAATGATGCGGTTGCTGACGCTGTCATGAGCTGCACATCCCTCCTCGTTAACAGGAACGTTTCTTACTCTTCTGTTTGTCGGCTTTTCCCGGTTAGCGGTCGCCACAGCGGATCACTGGTTCGCAGAATGATTGGCAGTGCAGTTTTACGGTGTCAATGTGCCAGCCCGGCCTTCACGGAAGGCACATATCCGCATATAGCCGCAGGGAGGACATGCAGACCCCGCACCGAAGGTTAAAATGTTCACTCTC
Source organism: Protopterus annectens (assembly GCF_019279795.1). Classification (NCBI taxonomy): domain Eukaryota; kingdom Metazoa; phylum Chordata; order Ceratodontiformes; family Protopteridae; genus Protopterus; species Protopterus annectens. The sequence continues at coordinate 1,845,750,035 of NC_056729.1, read as the reverse complement.
CTCGCAGTTCTACATTAAAACAATCTCTCACATTTTACTGTTTTTTAACGTTATCTGCGTTAAATATTTATAGGTCTAATAAAATAATAAACGTTAACCATCCTCTGAGCTCCCAAGCTGACCTTATCAGTAAGCTGTTAATGTTCCACATTTGCCCTTTGGGTAGGACCCACATCTTGGGAATGGACGGCTGATGTTGGGAAACATTTCGCTCCTGGCTGATGTACACTTATCCTCTGATAATATGTTTTGTAAAGGTTCTGTAATGTGATCTTGATGTTCTTAGTTATTAAAGTAACAATTGCATTATAGGCACCATTGCCGACTTATCATGTTCCACCCGGTGCCTTAATGTTTATTTTTGCTGATTTTTATTTTTATTAAGGTTCAATAATGCGATCTTTACTTTAATAACCAAGCAGCGATCGCATTACAGAAGCTTAATCCAAAATAAGTACAGAAAAAATAAGCATTACGGCAACAGACAGCTGCTGGAACATGGTAAAAAAAGGCAAAATAATTTGTAATGCCGGCATCATAGTACAAGTGAGATCGATTGAGCAGTTATTTTACACTCTCTAAGCACCAATGTAGCTGTCCAGCCAGTGTAAAAATAAAATAAGAATTAATAAAAGATAGATAAGTATGTGTGTTTGTTTTTTTCATAGGTTGGTACTAGGCTATTGGTCCAAGGGCCTATACAAGCCTAGCCAGAACAATTACCTGGCTATTTCTTCCCACACTATTTACTTCCCTGGACCCCTGTCTAGCAGGGTGACTGACGTGATCCCCGGGGTGAATTTCCTTTCTCCCATCCAATCGTCAAGTTCCTTTTGTAGAGGGCCAAAGAGGCACTCTGCTTGTCATGTATGGACAATCTGTTCCAGAGTCTGGGGAGTCTCTGGGTCAGGAACCTATCCCTCCAGCATGTTTTATTCATTGTGTTGACAAGGTTTAGATCCCTGGAGCGTGTGGCTCTGAGGGATTGGGATTTCTTTAAGTGTAGCATGTCCAACAGCTCTGGGTTTGACATGGCCTTGTATGTTAAGCAGAGATCGCCTCTGAGTAGACGATATGCAACAAGAGTATAGCTGGAGTTTTTTAAGGCGATCAGCATAGGGCATCTGCTTTAGGCCTGTGATTCTTTTAGTGAGGTATTTCTGTGGCCTTTCCAGTTGTTGCAGATGTCTTGAGAGGTACATACCAAATGTGGTGCTGTATTCTATAATGGTTCTAATGAGGGATGAGTACAGTGAGACAATGACCTCCTTTTTTCTGGATGAAAAGCCCTTAGTGATGAGGTGTGCCACATAGAAGGATTTCCTGACTGTTGTGGTGATGTGGTTATTGAAGGTGAGACCACTGTCCACCTGTGTCCCTAAGTCTTTTATCACACTTTCGGTGTTTAGAGTACTGCCACCTATGTGGTAATTCACGGGTACATGTTTTTTCCCAAACGGATAATTATACATTTCTTGGCATTGAGTTTGAGCCCATGGCTCTGACACCAAGCATGGTAAGGCCCTTTTGTAGAGTATCCACATAATTTGGGGATTCAATAATGGCTCCCAGTTTGCAATAATCTACAAACTTTGTTAGCCAGAGTCCCTTAGTGTTGGCCTGTACTTCAGAGAAGCAGATGCCAAACAAGAACGGTCCCAGGACTGAACCCTGAGGTACTCCACTTGTCACTTGTCTGGAGCTGGATTTGGAGTCAGCTACTTTTACAGTGTGGGTTCTGTCAGTAAGCCAGTTGGCAACCCATCGAGTGACGTAGGGTTCCGTGTGTGTGTGTGTGTGTGTGTGTGTGTGTGTGTGTGTGTGTGTGTGTTACAGTAGGGGTATGTATTTGAGACAGCGTGTGTGTGTGTGTGTGTGTGTGCATATGCATGCTTACAAAGAGTGAGCGCTATCAGTGGCAGATCATAGAGGTTTGCATACCTCTCAACTTCTAAGTTCAAGCTATCTGAGAAATAGACGGGGCTACACCTGTCCACCTCTGGAAGCAAGAAATCTGGACAAAGCCTATAATAATGGGATCCCAAACCTGGAAAATTTTTATTTATTTTAGTTTTATTTTTTGAAGTCAGTAAAATGTTTCATGTTTCTCATTTGAAACGGGTGTACTTTGCAAAATTTTTTTTTTTGTATAACCTGTTAGGTGAGCATCTGCAAAAATATTTGCATTTATCAGCCAACATAAGTATTCAAGATCACATTAAACATGCTAACATTCAAAATGCAAACATTTGCAAAGTTATTCGCATATGTAGAGAGATCAGTGTTTGAGATTTACTGGTTTGTGACCCTGGCGTAAAATCATTGAAATAACATATTAAACGTTCTGGATACTGTTACAGTAAAATTATTATACTAGTTGATACAAGTTATTGAACTTGTATTTTGAATGAGTTGAAGCCCATTCATCTGATCTTGTATAAGAACAATTTATATTCCCATGTGACATACTACATTACAGATGATTACCATGTAGAGAGAGATGTTGCATATTTCTATAGCAGCATGTTGTTAAAGAGAGTGGAAGTTTGTTATGCATGTTGCCAACTTCCACACAAAGGTTTTACGTATAGGTATGTTTGTCTATCTTCTTTATAATCACCGCTGAGGTTGGCATATTGCCGGTGATCATCATCTAGAACTGCCAATAGTTCATAATGTAGTCAGTAACTTCATTCTGGTGTACTGGATGTGAGTATCTGTGTCTGTGTGGTCACCTGCCCATCTATACTTATGGGAGAGTCATGTTCAGGCCTTGTGGTAAGGCTAGATCATGCTGCCATCAAGTGTTGTGTTCTGGAACGTTCATGGCTGTTAGGTACCTTGCTAACTCATTATTCAGCAAACCTTATGCAGACCTTCAGGCTCTGAAGTTAAGCATCTGTTTTTTTTTTTTGTTTCAGTATTAGCCAAGGATGCAGCTTATCCTGAAAGGGCTATCCAGATCTACTTTACTGCCCAGAAACCCAATACCAAAAAAAAAAAAAAAAAAAAAAAGACAGAAGTAAATAGATGCATTTTTCAGTTTGGGCCCATTTTTTGGCTCCAGTTCCTGTGATATCCTTTACCATCTGGCACATAGATGTGATACACATAGAAGCTGCTCTTTCACTACGCTCTGAATGTCAGTGGTTTCTAATTTTCCCCAGTGGTTTCAAAGTTCTTCAGTTTCACTTAGACATGTATAGACTTGCTATGGAGTGCCTTTCTTGTCCGACCCCTGTTGAGTACTTTACTCCTATGGAACTCATATAATTGTAGAGAACCCCCTGCTTCTTACCAATGAAGCAACATCTAGGGATGTGCTAAAATTCTATTCCTGAAAAACTCTTATTAGTGTCAAGCACCTCAGCAAGGATAATTTCTAGAATATAGGCTTTGTGCAGAAACTCGCTTTAGCTTGTTCTCCACAAAGACAGTGTTCCTGCAAATCCAGCCTGCATGCCTAAGATAGCTACAGAAGGTAGGTAATCTTGTTTAGTCTGTAATCTTTCCATATTGTTTTTTTTTCCAAATTATCCCAGTAAAGAAGAATGTTTATTGTGCTGTATGGCTGTTCACAGACGTCTTCAACTTTGTCTAAGCAAAACAGAATATTTTAGAAAAGACTCACAGTTGTTCATGTCTTATATTACTAGTAAAATGAGCAAGCACATTTCCAAAAATCACCATATCCGCATGTATCAAATATTGCTATGAAGTCCATGACAAGTAGTTGGTCATATAATCCACAGTACATTCAGTGTTGTGGTTGTATCACAGGGCTTTTTCAAAAAACGCTTCAGTAGATATGCATGCTGCTGTGACCTAAGCGTCTCAATATTTTCAGAAGGCATTCCAGGTCTTCTTCTGGGGCCACAATTATTCTAGGGATCTTTTTGTGATGCCACACAAACAGGTCAATAATCGGGAGAATAAACCAGACCAGGTCAGATTTGAAAGTTCTGTACTTTCCATAATTATTACTCCGTGTGGTTATAGTACTACTGCCTCACATCACATAATTATTACTCCGTGTGGTTATAGTACTACTGCCTCACATCACATAATTATTATTACTCCGTGTGGTTATAGTACTGCTGCCTCACATCACATAATTATTATTACTCCGTGTGGTTATAGTACTGCTGCCTCACATCACATAATTATTATTACTCCGTGTGGTTATAGTACTGCTGCCTCACATCACATAATTATTATTACTCCGTGTGGTTATAGTACTGCTGCCTCACATCACATAATTATTACTACTCCGTGTGGTTATAGTACTGCTGCCTCACATCACATAATTATTACTCCGTGTGGTTATAGTACTACTGCCTCACATCACATAATTATTATTACTCCGTGTGGTTATAGTACTGCTGCCTCACATCACATAATTATTATTACTCCGTGTGGTTATAGTACTGCTGCCTCACATCACATAATTATTATTACTCCGTGTGGTTATAGTACTGCTGCCTCACATCACATAATTATTATTACTCCGTGTGGTTATAGTACTGCTGCCTCACATCACATAATTATTATTACTCCGTGTGGTTATAGTACTGCTGCCTCACATCACATAATTATTATTACTCCGTGTGGTTATAGTACTGCTGCCTCACATCACATAATTATTATTACTCCGTGTGGTTATAGTACTGCTGCCTCACATCACATAATTATTATTACTCCGTGTGGTTATAGTACTGCTGCCTCACATCACATAATTATTATTACTCCGTGTGGTTATAGTACTGCTGCCTCACATCACATAATTATTATTACTCCGTGTGGTTATAGTACTGCTGCCTCACATCACATAATTATTATTACTCCGTGTGGTTATAGTACTGCTGCCTCACATCACATAATTATTATTACTCTGTGTGGTTATAGTACTGCTGCCTCACATCACATAATTATTATTACTCTGTGTGGTTATAGTACTGCTGCCTCACATCACATAATTATTATTACTCTGTGTGGTTATAGTACTGCTGCCTCACATCACATAATTATTATTACTCTGTGTGGTTATAGTACTACTGCCTCACATCACATAATTATTATTACTCTGTGTGGTTATAGTACTGCTGCCTCACATCACATAATTATTACTCCGTGTGGTTATAGTACTGCTGCCTCACATCACATAATTATTACTCCGTGTGGTTATAGTACTGCTGCCTCACATCACATAATTATTACTCCGTGTGGTTATAGTACTGCTGCCTCACATCACATAATTATTATTACTCCGTGTGGTTATAGTACTGCTGCCTCACATCACATAATTATTATTACTCCGTGTGGTTATAGTACTGCTGCCTCACATCACATAATTATTATTACTCTGTGTGGTTATAGTACTGCTGCCTCACATCACATAATTATTATTACTCCGTGTGGTTATAGTACTGCTGCCTCACATCACATAATTATTACTCTGTGTGGTTATAGTACTACTGCCTCACATCATGTCCACTTTTGTCTGTCCTGGCCAGGGTATAGGGCTGTGCTTTGTGGTGTGCATCTGTGCTTTAGAGTTCATATATATTGTGCTCTTATCTGTACGTAGCCTTCACCTGATCTGGATAATGAAGGGAGCATGCAGAATATCGTAGGAAAGGGAGGAGATGAAGTCTGTGAATCCATCATCCGCGCTGAACCATGACCATGAAAGTCTATCATTAGGGTAAATCCATAACTTTTGACTCTTATCGTAGTGCCAAAATACCAAAGAAAGAGACTACTAGGATGCTATTATACCATTTTTAAAATGGGCCTTTCCTTTGCCAGTGCTAATGTAGGTGGCTCTGGGGGTCCACTTCATAACATTGAAATTTCATAACGTTGAATTTCATAAATCTAAATCTCAAAACATTGAAAACTCAGAACATTGAAAATGTGCTTCATAACATTGAAAACTACAATGCATATGCAAATAACATCCTCCCCACCTATAACAACACCTATATAACAAACGCACTTTCTACTCCATTTCTGCAAGGGGCAGGTCACCCTGCACCCCCCTCATGTTGGGGGCTCTGCCACCCACACCTCCCGTAAATTAAATATACCAACTCCAAGATTGCACTACAGTGGAAAAAAAGTTAATTTTCTAACCTCACTGTATCACAATCACCATACACTGACGTATGTAGTAGAAAGTGTGTTTGTTAGTTAGGTGGTGGTGTAGGTGGAGGGGATGTTATGTACTTGTGTAATTGAGTTTTCAATGTTATGAAGCACACTTTCAATGTTTTGAGTTTTCAATGTTTTGAATTTTCTATGTTATGCTTTTAATGTTATGAAATTTCAATGTTATGAAGTAGATCGGCTCTGGTATCATTTAAACAAGTTTGTTAGTGCCCCGTGCAATGATCATACTGAGTAAACAGCTAAAGACTATTCTGGATATATTGGGTGAGAACTTTTGTAAGCATGCTGCCTTTTTCCTAAAGGAGCTTTCTGGGATCAGTTTTTAAACTGCATTTCCACCGCATTATAATTCTGAGCTGCACATTGCTAAATGCTTTTATCAGTGATTAGAATCGTAAAAAAACACACCAGAATTTAAGACTTTTGGGACTTTTTTCATTTAATCATTTGTTTTTTCTCCAAGTAGCAGTGATCTCAAGATCATAGTAAATTACAGATGTGAGGACTGCAGCTACCCCCTCCACAAAAAAAGTGTTGTACATTTATTTCTGTTGTGTTTGCTAGACTCTGAATAAAAATGTTCTGACTTCTGCCATAGACCAAGTCAGCATTTTAGGTAGTAAGTGACACAGAATGTTATACTGGCTGAATTATTAAATTGCACAAATGCAACTTTATTAGCTTTCTTTTGCTTGAGTTTGAGGAAGAGTTGTTACTTTCTTCCATTACCACTTGCTTTTTCTTTCTTTCTGTAGCATTGTGATTTCTGTTACATTCTTATGTGCAAATGAATTCCTTTTTGAATATCAATCAGATATACAACCCTTTTTGGTCTAGTTTTTGCTCTAGCCAAAGCATTGAAACTGCCCTGTTTAGGATATTCAGTGCTCTGTTATCAGCAAAAGCTTAAGAATGTTATTCCATCCTGGTCCTTTTAATCATCTCTTCAATATTAGGCTCAGTGGACTATGGCATCTTGTTTAATAGTTTTCTTTTTCGATTATTGTATTATCCATGGTGTTGTATGACAGCCATTTGCCTCCTGTCATGCTGGCCACACTTAGGGGTTGTTTCTGTAGTTAATCCTCACTCTTCTCCTGACAAGTGGGGTGCTGCAGGGTTTGGTTAGTGGTCTGCTGCTGTGCACCATAGACATGATTCATCAGGAGATGTTATTTACAGGAAATGTTTACGTTATCATTGTTATGCTGATGACATAGAGATTTCTCTCTCCTCCCTCAGTATTTTACATCAGCCTTAAACAAACCTGATTCAGACTTGGAAAGCATCCTCAATTGCCATGCCACCTTTTAAGTCTTCTGATATGGTTTTGTCCCCAGACATCTGTCATGGCAAACTGGAATTCACGCTGAAGGTGAATAAAATAGGTGTGATATTATTGGGTGACCCTTAATGGCCAGGTTTCTACTATCGTCAGATACTATTTTATTTATTTAATTTTTGCTAACCAGGTTTGCCCCACTAGACTAGTGGCCTCTTTTCAGGGGATACCTGAGGTGGTATTTATACTATGGGAAGTTTAGCCAAGGCATCAGGGAACTGCTCTTTTTTGATGGGTGCTGTGGGATCTTTTACATCAACCTGAGCTACCACCATCTGAAGCAGATGGGAACCATTTTAATGTCAAATGATGGCACACTTAGGAGTGCAGCAGCCCCCTTATGATGCACTGCATAGGTTCATAGGTTCGTACTAGGCTGTCTGCCCTAGGGCATTTATAAGCCTAGCCAGAGTTGTGTGGCTTTCACCACCCCTTAGGCTGAAGAATACTATACCCATTAGTTTGCCGTGCCTCTGTCCAGCAGTGATACAGAGATGATCCCCGGGGTAAACCTACGATCTCCCATCCACTGGTCAAGATTCCTCTTGAACAGAGCCAGCGAGGTGCTCTGTCTCACATGGACCGGGATTCTGTTCCACCGCATAGGGAGTCTCTGGGTGATGAATCTGTCCCTCCAGCACATCCTATTTATATCCGTGTTGAGGTTTAAGTCTCTTGCTCTCGTGGCTCTGGTGGATTTGGATTTTGTGAGGTGGAGCATGTCCATTAATTCCGGGTTGGACATGGCCTTGTATGTCAGGCACAGGTCACCTCTGAGCAGACGGTATGCGACTGAATAGAGCTGGAGTTTCTTCAGTCGGGCAGCATATGGCATATTTTTGAGCCCCTTTATCCTTTTGGTGAGGAACTTTTGGGGTCTTTCCAATTGCTGCAGGTGTCGTGTAAGATACATTCCGAATGGGGCATTGTACTCAATCATTGGTCTGATAAGTGAAGAGTACAGGGGAACAATGACCTCCCTTGATCTGGATGTGAATCCCTTCATAATCAGGTGGGCAATGTAGAAGGTCCTCCTAACCACTTTGGCAATGTGAGTGTCAAAAGAAAGGTTACTGTCAACTTGGGTCCCCAGGTCCCTGATAACCTCTTCTGTGCTTAATGGATTGCCACCTATGTGGTAACTTGGGGTTACCTTGTTTTTACCAAAGGGTATGACTATACATTTGTTGGCGTTTTTAGCTTAAGGCCATGGCTCTGGCACCAGTTATCCGTTTCTATGAGACCTCTCTGAAGGATATCTGTGTCTGATGGATTTTCAACTATGGCGCCCAGTTTGCAGTCATCTGCAAACTTTGTCAGCCACAATCCTCCTATGTTTGCCTGCACTTCTGGAAAGTAGATGCCGAACAAGAGGGGGCCCAGGACTGAGCCCTGTGGGACACCGCTTGTGACCGGCTTGGAGTCTGACATGGCACCAGCAACTCTAACCCTGTGGGTTCTGTCCTTGAGCCAGTTTGCAACCCATCTTGTGACATATGGGTTTACATTTAAGCTGGTGAGCTTTTCTATGATACCCGAGTGGGGTATTGTGTCGAAAGCTTTGCAAGGTCAAGGTAGGCTGTGTGAACTGCCTTACCCTCATCAATGGCCTTGGTGACTGTTTCATAAGTCGACCAAGTTCAAGAGGCATGATCTGCCCTTGACAAAGCCGAATTGGGTAGGATCCAATGTCTGTAGGTCCCCTATGTCTTTATTTATGAGTTCCATTATGATCCTCTCCATAGCTTTGCAGACCAGGCTTGTTAAGCTTATGGGGCGGTAATTACCAGGGTCCGTAGAAGCACCGCCTTTGTGGAGTGGGACCACAGTTGCCATACGCCACTCTTTGGGTACGTATCCTGTGGTAAGGCTAAGATTAAACAGCAGCCTTATGTGTGGGTTTAGTTCCTCATTGAGTTTGTGTAGCACACAGCCAGGGACACCATCCGGTTCCATTGATGCTGTGTTTTTAGCTTTAGAGAGAGCAGCTCTCACATGGGCATTTGAGATGATTGGGAGGCTACACTCTGCTGGGATAGATATTTCTCCTTTTGGGGGGGAGGGAGGGGAGAAATTTTCTCTGAACCTGTCTGCCAGTATGTTTGCAATGTCTGTGGGTTCAGTGATTTTTGTATCATTTTGGACTAATTCTGAGCATATCTGGGAGTTTCCACCCAGATTTCTAACATAGCTAAAGAAGGCCTTATGATTGTCTTTTGAGTCCTTGGCGATTTTTCTCTCAAAGTTGGCCTTGGATGATTTTATGAGTGATCGTAGTATTTTTACTAGTATTGATCAGAGATGTCTTCCCTTTTAGGGATTTTGCTCTATCTTGTAGTAGCTTTCTCCTCTTGTTGTAAAGTTTGTTTATGGCTGGGGTCCACCAGATCGGGCACGCCTTTGGTGGAAAGGGTCTTGATTTTATTTGGGATTGCTTGATCCATGCAATCCTGGAGGTGCTCGTAGAAAGCATTTGTAAGGGATTCAGCAGCGTGGGTTGTGGTTTCCAATGGCTCGGGGCCTTGAAGGATACCACACCAGTCTTAAGAAGTGTGAAGTTGGCTTTTGAGAAGTTCTTCACTGTGGTCTTTTTTGTTGGGGGTGGGGGCGGATGTGGATCTCCAGTGAGATTAGTTTATGGTCTGATCTCACCAATGAGGGATATACTTCGGTGTGGCATTTTGTCCCCATGTTTGTGATGATCAGGTCTAGTATATTTTCACCTCTTGTGGGAATGGTGACAAGTTGTTCCATAGCATTTGAGTTTATGAACTCCAGGAACCTTTGGGCTAGGGTATTGGGGCTTGAGTAATGTTCCCAGTCTATGTTTGGGTAGTTGAAGTCACCCAATATGATGGTGTTTGGAGAGACATTTATACTCTCCAGTGTCTTCAGGAAGGCTGTGTGGGGTTCCTGAGTTTGAGAGGGTGGCCTGTAACATGCTACAAACTGTAGAGCAGTTTTGCCTATGGTTAATTGCACCTGAATGGTCTCTGATGCTTCGTGAGTTTCCACCAGCCTGGAGGTGTGGGTATCCTTGATGAATATGGATACACCCCCTCCTTTTGTGGTACGGTCCGGGTTTTGGGACCGGAACGCATGATATGAGGTAAAACCTGATAGTGCCGGAGTGCTCTCAGGAGCCTTGAACCAGGTTTCAGTCACAGCACAGACATCAATGTTCTCCATACTGAGGAGGGCTTTGAGGGCGTGCATCTTGAGATTTAGACTTCTGGCATTGAGCAGCATTACCCTTAGTTTTTTTCCATTATTATTTTCTAGGGCGGTGGGTTTAGAATTTGAGCCTTGTCTAAAAAAGGCACTATGGGGGTGGCAAGAGCCTTTGCCAATATCCGGAAACCCAGGGGTGACAGGTGCAAGCCGTCCCTTGCGAAGCAGCTTGGCTTGTCAAGCATGTCATTCCAGGCAGACAGACATTGGATCCCCTTAGAATGACACCAGAAATTAAGCCAATTATTAAAACTGATCATTTTGTCTCTGTATTGTGGCATCATTCTTGGTGAAGGTAGGATACTGGTCAGGGTCATACCAGCCTGGGCTACATAATCTGAGAGCTCCTTTATGTCTCTTTTCATGTAGTCCAGGGAGGTACGTCTCAGGTCATTCACACTGGCATGGACAATGACTGAGTCATACTTGTACTTGCTGTGGAGTGACCTAAGTGCTTGTGTTATGTGGCGGATTCTAGCGCCCGACAGGCAGCTTACTGTGACCCTCTCCTTGTTCAGTCTGGTGAGTGGGACGTCAGTGTGTCTGACTGTGGAGTCACCTATGACAAGTGTGTTTGGCATTGTGTTTGGCCTTAAGGGCTGTGACTGATTTGCACACTGACTTTGTGATCTATGTGTTGCTTGTGGTATGTCATGAGGTGGCAGTTGTTTGGGTGTCTGCTTTGGAGGCCTCTGCTGTTTTGGTAGATTTTTGATCAGTGCCTCCGAGTATGTCTTTGTGTGTTTGTGTTTGATTTGTAGTTGTGATAGTTCTATGTGAGACTGGGTTTATGGTGTGTGTGGTTACCTTCTCCTCCTGTCTGGTTTTGCCAGTCCTGAGTTGAGAGAGCTCAGCCTCCAGTTTGGCTATATAGTTGCATCTCTCGCATGTATTTGTGTTTTGTGGGAGGAGGAGAGGGTTGTCTGGGAGGAGGAGAGTGTTGTCTGTGTACATGAGGCAATTGTAACATTGCCTCAATATTCCCAGATTCACCAGCTGAGCAGGAGAGGACGCTAGCAACTGACCCTTTGACTTGCTAGAATGAAAACGTTTGCTGTGTAACAAGAGTCAGAAAGGACCTATAGGGAAGTGGGTACTCAAGGGGGTTTTAAGCTAGTAAAGTACTTTGTATAATATAGAAGTGCTTTACCTGACTAAAAAATGCTTTAGGAACAAGTGCTGAGCTTTACAGATAGAGAATAGACTGTTTAGATTACAAGTAGAGCAGTTCTAAGGGAAAAAATGAAGAGCAGACTTTACGGAGCCAGAAATAGTTTAACCTTGTTTAACCGGCGCTGCCCGATGGTGCTCTAGTGGCAACTTCGCGCTAAATGCAGAAAAGGCAATAACTCAGTAGTACAGGCTAGCACACTTTAGTGGGCAGTTAAACAGCAAACAAACATTTTTCGACTTTAATTAGACTAATTTCGACTAAAATGTACTTTTAAGTGCAGATAATAAAAAATGCAGTAAATAAGTGTCACCAATCCATTTAATTTGTGTAGGAATAGAACCTGCAGCCTTCTGCACCAGTTACAAGTGGGCTACCTGTTGTGCCACTGACTATCATCTGATGAATATCTACATGCATGCATACGAATATTTCAAGCACAGGCATTAAACCCCTTCTAGCCTACCAACATGTCAAAGCAGTTGTTCCCATAATAAGTGTCCAGGCTGTTCTTAAAAATATCTAAACTAGTGCTTGCTTTAATATAATTGGGTAGTCTATTCCATGCATCAGCTGCTCTCTCAGACAACCAATTAGTACACTTCTCATTCCTATAGAATCTTCTGCACAGGGTGTCTGATGATTCACTACTACTTTTTGATAACCCCAAATATTCCCAGCGGTAGTTGTTTTTAAATGCCCTATATACCTGAATAAGGTAAACTCTGAAATGCATTTTTATTTATTTATTTCCAGTTTGATGACTGGGGAAGTCCACTGGGCCAAGCAGAGCCCATTTTCAGTGGAGGCACAGGGAGAAAAGCTCCAAAAGCAGTTAACAGAATATAACATAAGTACAGTATGGAATATACAGTATACAAAAGCATAAATATACAACTTAAAATACAAATGCAAAATCAAGGAGTATACATTTAAAAACACATGTTAAAATACAAAGTTGAAAGTAATACAGATAATATAATTAAAAGTACAAGTAATAGTGTTTATACAAGTTTAGTGTTTGTTCTAACAATAATGTTAATGATCAGAGCTGATAGTAGATGAGATTGAAGCGAGGTTCGAAAGAGGCGACAATGCAGTTTAGGTGGGAAGGGAGGAGGAAAAGTCCCAGTTTGGGGTAAGGTAAGAATGGGGGAGAGATTGGAAAGTAGAGGGGTTGTCAGTACAGCGGAGGGAGGGGGGAGAGAATTTCATAGTTTAGCTAAGGAGTGTGATAGAAGTAATTGGCCAGGAGGGCATAAGGATTTATAGATTTTAAAGAGGTTTTGGTTTTCAGATCTAAGAGTATGACTGGGGAGGTAAGGGGTTAAGATAGATGAAAGAGAGGGGCAATGGAGGGTTGAAATATGAGTTTGTGAGCAGTGGTGAGTTGTATGAATTTCAGGTAATTAAAAAGCTCAAGCCAGTTTAGGGAGTGGAGGGAATGGCAGTGATGGGCGGAGTATTTGGACCCTGTAGCAAATTTACAGACTTTGTTATAGCCAGCTTCTAGTTTGTTTTTTAGGCTAAGCTGGTGATGAGCAAGTAGAGGGGCACCATACAAAAGAGAGGGGAGCAGGTAGGAGGAGGCTAGAGTACGTCTGGAAGCGGTTAGATAGCGATTTTTGCCTATATAGCAGACCTAGTTTTTGGTGGGTTTTTCTGATATCATTTTGTATGTGGATATCGAATTTTAAATATTTATCAATGGTGACTCTGAGTAGTTTGGTGTGAGGTACAATGTAGATTAGAGTGTTATTGTGGCTTTTTATTTTAAAGGAGCTTTTGTTGAAATTTCTCGAAGGAGAGACTATCATGTTTTTTGTTTTGTTAGCATTGAGAGTGAGAGTTGTTTAGCATTCAAGTTTTGGTATTGGAGAAGGCTGTTTGGGGTTTTTGAAGGAGTTCAGAGGGAGAGTTTGCTGTAGAGATGATTGTGGAATCGTCAGCATACTGGGTCAGTGTAGCATTATCAGGATACTGGGTCAGTGTAGCAAATCGGGATACTGGGTTGGTGTAGCATTATCAGGATACTAGATCAGTGTAGCATTATCGGGATACTGGGTCAGTGTAGCATTATCGGGATACTGGGTCAGTGTAGCATTATCGGGATACTGGGTCAGTGTAGCATTATCGGGATACTGGATTAGTGCAGCAGTACTGGGTCAGTGTAGCATTATCAGGATACTGGGTCAGTGTAGCATTATCAGGATACTGGGTCAGTGTAGCATTATCGGGATACTGGGTCAGTGTAGCATTATCGGGATACTGGATTAGTGCAGCAATACTGGGTCAGTGTAGCATTATCAGGATACTGGGTCAGTGTAGCATTATCAGGATACTGTATCGGGATACTGGGTCAGTGTAACATTATCTATGGATTTGTGAAAGTTATTAATGAAAATATTGAAAAGTAAGGGGGCCGAGAACAGAGCCTTGGGGGACGCCGGAGGGATTGTTGAGAAAGGATGAAGTGGAATTTTTCCATTTAACAGCTTGTTGTGTATAGGAGAGAGAGCTTGTGAACCAGGCTAAGGAGGAAGGAGAGAAATTGAGGGAGGAAAGTTGAGATAAGAGTAGAGGATGTGAGACCATGTCAAAGGCTTTGGAGAGATCCAAGTAAAGGGTGGATACAAATATTCCCAGAGTCACGAGCGTAATTAATGGTGTCAAGGAAGGACAGAAGAGCAGTGGCAGTGCTGTGGCCAGGCCTGAAACCATGTTGTGTTGGGGTAAGAAGATGATTGTGTGTTAGGTATGGCAAGAGTTGGTAATGAATGCACTTTTCGAGGATTTTAGAAAGATGTGAGAGAATAGCTATAGGAGAGAAGTTAGTAGTGTCTGTGTTATTGCCACCTTTGTGGAGAAGGGTGGCAAAAGCTGTCTTCCAGAGTGAGGGGGCATGGGCTTCTTGGACGAACCTGTTGATAAGACTGGAAATGGGGAGAGCAATGCTGTCTGCAGTCATCTTAATCAGGAACATAGGGGCAGGGCTTTAGTTTAAGGAGGAGGTTTTTATGCTGCTGGTAGGGATAGTTTTAAGACTGAAAGGTGGAGTGTTATAGGGAAAAGCAGTGGATGGGGACAATGAGAGGGAGAGAGGATGGCAAAGTTTGCATTTAGTTTGGCTATGCAGTCAACAAAAAAGGTGTTGAAATTAGATGCAAGTTCATGGTCTGGGGAGTTTGGGTTAGGGCATGGATTGTCTTTTCTGCCAGGGTTTAGAAGGGAAGAAATGCAATTCCAGAACTCTTGGGGGTTAGAGTTATGTTCTGATCGGAGTTTGGAGTAATAAGTCTTAGGGTCTTTAGTTAGTTTCTTCTGTGAGTTGCAGAATTGTTTGAATTTGATTAGAGAGTTTATTAAAGCAATAACCCACGCCTGGGTGTGGGTAATGCTGGATTTACCCACCTTTGGCGTGGTTTGGTCCCGAGGGACCAAACAAAGCCAACCGTGGGTAAATACAGCATTACCCACACCCAGAAGTGGGTTATTGCTATTATACCATGACATTATTTAAGAAAAGAAACTATTGCTTTTCTTAAATAATGGCATAGTATAATGCCTGTTTACTGCCCTTCTGCAGATGTCTGGCATCCGCGGCAGTTCTGATGTACTGCACGCCTGCGCAGTACATCAGAGCTGTGGGCAAAAGCAAAGGAGAAAGCAAGATCTCCGTTGTTTTTTTTTTTTACTGTTTTCGCTATGTTAAATGGGTTTAACATAGCGAGACAGTTTTAAAATAAGCAACGGAGATGTCCGTTGCTTATTTTAAAACTGTCTCGCTATGTTAAACCCATTTAACATAGCGAAAACAGTAAAAAAAGCAACGGAGATCTTGCTTTAAAATAAGCAACGGAGATCTCCGTTGCTTATTTTAAAGCTGTCTCGCTATGTTAAACCCATTTAACATAGCGAGACAGTGTTTTAAAAGTAGAGTTATACTAATGGAAAAAAGTCCGGGCGACCGGACCTTTTTCCATTAGTATAACTCTATTTACAATGTGCACGCTGGCCAATCAGCGTGCACGTTTTGGGGGGGGTCATGGTATAATAACTTATTTTTTTGGTATTGCAGCCAACATTTGACTCTGAGGTGCATTAGTTTTCTGGTTTCTTTAGATAGCCAGGGAACAGTAGCAAGAAGCCGGTGATCTTCTGCAAGCAACTTTTATTCTTTCAGTACAGATATCTGTTTATTTATTTTACATTTGTTGACCAGGATAATCTGACTGGATATATGTCCATTTACAGCAGAGGCCCGGGGAGAAAAGCTCCAGCTAGCACAGATCGAACATAGATCTGAGTCAAACATATTTACAAAGCCCTCTAGTAGGTACTCACAATATACCCAGTGTGTAATAGTATACAAAAACAACAGGTTGCAGCAAGCTATTATGAGCAAGAGATGTGTACAATATTAATTTAAATAAGGCATTGAATAAGTAGTTATTAATCAGGGTTAGTACAGGGACAAAGCCAGTGCTTCTTAAAATACTGTTTGAGGCCTTTTTTGAAGAGACTTAAAGAAGGTTCGAGGGTAAAGTTAGATGGAAGTGAATTCCAAGTTTTACCAATGACGCTGGCAAACAGGGAGTCACCGGCTGAGTTAATGGCTTTCTGGGTTTGGACCAACAGTTTATTGGATGATCGTAGTTCCCTTGAATTACTGTATGGCTTTATGATATTGAGTGCCGGAGTATTTTCAGGGTGGTACAGAATTTTGTGTGCTACTATAAGCTGATTGAACAGAAGTAGGCTAGGCAGTTCTAGCCACCCGAGAAGACGGAGGTTTTGACAGTGATGTGCCCTGTATGTTGAACCGATGGCAAATCTGGCAATATGTTGTAACAGGGAGGGAGCTCACTATGTTCAAACAGGGAGGGAGCTCACTACATTCAGTCTTGCTCAAATTGGAGAGTATGGGGGAGGCATGGAGAGGGGTAGAGAGTAGGTGCGAGTGGGTGATTGCAGTCCTAGCTAATGGACTTAGAAAAGGTTTGCTTCTATATAATGAGCCAAGCTTCTTATTAATGTTTTTATAGTTTTATTGATATGCAGATCAAATTTGAGATTATTGTCCACTGTTACTCCTAAAAGCTTAGTCTGGTCATCTGGAGAGATAGAGGTACCGTTCTGGAGTGGTAGAGGTACCGTTCTGGAGTGGTAGAGGTACCGTTCTGGAGTGGTAGAGGTACCGTTCTGGAGTGATACAGGTACCGTTCTGGAGAGATAGAGGTACCGTTGTTGGATGTTATGAAGAAGGAAAATGGGGTGGATCTACTGGGGGGGTGAAGAGGAGCAGTTTAGTTTTGTTGGCATTTAACAACAGATGGTGATTAGAGAGCCAGTTTTCAACCTGCATTTCATTGCTGGAACCTGTGTTCTGAGAGACTGCTTTTCAATCTATCTGGAAATATACAGAGCTGAGTATATATTTTGTTGGTTTTTAGAGTTTGTACTGTTAATTGTTGCTTATAGTCTTATAGTTTTTCAGATATCTGCTGAAACTGATTTTCCCACCTTCCCCTATTTTCTGCCGTGTCTTCAGTTGGTATAACTGGTTTTTACAGCTTGTGTGTTATCTAACTCAAGGATCACTTGCATAAAATTAGACCTGCTAGTAACAGCCTGCATTTCATTGCTGGAACCTGTGTTCTGAGACTGCTTTTCAATTTATCTGGAAATATACAGAGCTGAGTATATTTTTTTGGTTTTATAGTTTGTACTGTTAAATGTTGCTTATAGTTTTTCAGATCTCTGCTGAAACTGTTTCCCCACCTCCCCCTATTTTCTGCTGTGCCTTCAGTTGGTATAAAGTACAGTTTTGTAGATGTTCGAGTGTAGACACTGCTACAGTCATTACACTTGGGTTATCCTGCCGTCAAGCGGTTCCCCAGCCGGCCTGAGTTCCAAAGTCTTGGTCCGGCGTCATTTCATAGGTTCGTAGGTTCATACTAGGCTATCTGCCCTAGGGCATTTATAAGCCTAGCCAGAGTGTGTGTGGCTTTCACCACCCCTTAGGATGAGAATACTATACCCATTAGTTTGCAGTGCCTCTGTCCAGCAGTGACACAGAGATGATTCCCGGGGTAAACCTACGATCTCCCATCCACTCGTCAAGATTTCTCATGAACAGAGTCAGTGAGGGGGCTCTGCCTCACATGGACTGGGATTCTGTTCCATAGTGTAGGGAGTCTCTGTGTGATGAATCTGTCCCTCCAGCACGTCCTATTTATATCCGTGTTGAGGCTTAAGTCTCTTGCTCTCGTGGCTCTGGTATATTTGGATTTTTTGAGGTGGAGCATGTCCATTAATTCCGGGTTGGACATGGCCTTTTATGTCAGGCACAGATCACCTCTGAGCAGACGGTATGCGACTGATTAGAGCTGGAGTTTCTTCAGTCGGGCATCGTATGACATATGTTTGAGCCCCTTTATCCTTTTGGTGAGGAACTTTTGGGGTCTTTCCAACTGCTGCAGGTGTCGGGTAAGGTACATTCGAATGGGCGTTGTACTCAATCATTGGTCTGATAAGTGAAGAGTACAGGGGTACAATGACCTCTCCTGATCTGGATGTGAATCCCTTCATGATCAGGTGGGCAATGTAGAAGGTCTTCCTAACCACTTTGGCAATGTGAGTGTCAAAAGAGAGGTTACTGTCAACTTGGGTCCCCAGGTCCCTGATAACTTCTTCCGTGTTTAATGGATTACCACCTATGTGGTAATTAGGGGTTACCTTGTTTTTCCCAAAGGGTATGACTATACATTTTTTGGCATTTAGCTTAAGGCCATGGCTCTGGCACCAGTTATCCATTTCTATGAGACCTCTCTGGAGGATGTCTGTGTCTGATGGAGTGTCAGTTATGGTGCCCAGTTTGCAGTCATCTGCAAATTTTGTCAGCCACAATCCTCCTATGTTTGCCTGCACTTCAGAAAAATAAATGCCGAACAAGAGGGGGCCCAGGACTGAGCCCTGTGGGACACCGCTCGTGACCGGCTTAGAGTCTGACATGGCACCAGCAACTTTAACCCTGTGGGTTCTGTCCTTCAGCCAGTTTGCAACCCATCTTGTGACATATGGGGTTACATCTAAGCTGGTGAGCTTTTCTATCATGCCCGAGTGGGGTATTGTGTCGAACGCTTTTGCTAGGTCAAGGAGTCGCTGTCGCCTCCTCCCTGACGTCAGTGCGACAGGTGTATATAAGATGCAACTGACGCCATTTTCTTCAGTTTTTCTTGCCCCAGATGTCAGGTGCCCCCAAAAAGGTAGGCAATTCAAATTGCTATTAAAACATACCTAAGAAAAGCAAACAACATACTTTCAGCTACCAGCAAATACTCCCCATAGGTAATAAAAAGGAGAGGAACTAGGTACGCACTAGCCAGTAAGAGGGGAAGGTGGGAGGGTAACCTGGACTGCAGCAGTGTCTACACTCGAACATCTACATTTATGGTAGGTACAAAACTGTATTATGTTCGTGTGACACTGCTGCAGTCATTACACTTGGGTAGAATCCCAAAGTTGAGGTAGGGTGGTTGGTTTGGTAAGGCATTAGGGGTGGCTATAAGGCTCTGCAACACTGCAGAGGCGAAGCCAGCTCTGGATTTAGAGTATAGAGGCAGATGGTAATGCTTGGAGAAGGTATGCACAGAACTCCATGTTGCTGCTTCCAAAATATCCGTGGTAGGTTCTCCTCTGAGGTAGGCAGTTGAAGTGGCTGTTGCCCTTGGTGGAGTGAGATCTAATACTGTTAGGCACAGGTTTTCCATGGTGCGTATAGCAGAAACGTATGCAATGCCCTATCCATTTGGAAATAAGTCTGTTTTGAAATGGCTTTTCTCTGTGCTGCTGCAGCATGTGCTACCAATAATTGCTCAGATTTTCTGAAAGCTTTGGTTTTGTCCAAGTAGAAGCGTAACTGCCTGTGAATGTCCAATGAATGCAGTAGTCTTTCCCCTTTATTCTGTGGTTTTGGATAAAAAGTAGGCAAGTGAATGGTTTGGTTTAGAGACGCACTTGAAACCACCTTAGGCATAAATGTAGGATTAGTTATTAAGGACACCCTGTCCTGGTGGAAAATGAGGAAAGGTTCCACTGCCATTAGTGCCTGTAATTCTGAAACTCTTCTTGCAGAAGTTATTGCCAGGAGCAGAGCAGTTTTCCAAGAAATGTATTTTAATTCTGCCGTGCTAGCTGGTTTAAAAGGAGGCAACGTCAATTTTTCCAAAACAAAGTTGAGGTCCCAAGCAGGAGTAGGTGCTCTACGGGGCAGTCTTATGTTTTTAGCCCCTCTGAGGTACTGTTTCAGCAAAGGATTAGAGAAAATTGGTGGATCTGTGTTGTAATGTGCAGAGATGGCAGAGGCGTGGATCTTGATGCTGGACAAAGGCCTCTCTTTTTCATCCATCTCAGTCAAATATTGTAGTATCTGAGGAATGTTTGGCACAAGAGGATCAAGTCTGTGAGCCTGGTTCCAGGCACAGAATCTCTTCCATTTATCCGAGTAGGCTTTCCTGGTACTAGGCCTTCTGGCCTCCAGAATGACATCCATAACCACTTTGGAGAGAGGCATTGCTTGCTTGGCTAGGTAATCTTCCATGCAGCTAGGTTTAGTGTCTTTAGCTGGCTGTGGAGTAACTGATTGATTGTTGTGCTGAGACAGCAGATGTGGTATTTGAGGCAAAATCCAGTGTGGTTTTTGTGTTAAGTTTTTTAAGATTGGGTACCAGTGCTGGCGTGGCCAGTCTGGTGCAATCAGGATCATTTTTGGCTCTTCTTGCCTGGCCTTTGTGAGTACCTTTGGGAGAAGAGGCAGTGGTGGAAAAGCATATACTTGTAGGTTTGTCCAGCTGAATGAGAGGGCATCCACTTTCCATGCTTCCGGATGGTAACTCGTTGTGCAGAATTTCTTTGGCAATTTATTGGGGAGGCAAACAGATCTATGTCCATGCTCCACCATTTCTTTGTTATCATTCTGAATATTTGAGGATTCCATTCCCATTCGTGGGGATCCGTGATATTTCTGCTTAAATCGTCTGCCAGTGTGTTTTTTTTCTCCTGGCAGGAATTGTGCTTGTAGATGAACTTGATAGTTTATAGCTGTGTTCCACAAGGTCATGGCTTGTCTGCAGAGGGGGGTAGGAGTGAGTGCCCCCTTGCTTGTTTATGTACCACATAACTGTGGTGTTGTCTGTCTTTAGTAGTAGTTGTCCTGGATGCAACAGGTCCTTGAAAGCTATTAGGGCATTTTGTACAGCTAGCATCTCTTTTTGATTGATGTGCAGATGCCTTTGTTATGCGGACCACTTGCCCTAAATACATTTTCCTGCCATGTGTGCTCCCCAGGCGTAATCCGATGCATTTGTTGTCAGTGTTTGCCTGGCTGTGGGTTGAGTGAAAGGCTGTCCCTTGTTGCGGTGACAAGCTTGAGCCCACCATCGAAACTCCTGTTGAAGGCAAGGTATTAGTGGTATAACTGTTTCCAAACTTTGACAGTGTTGAGACCATACATTCTTTAGGTACCATTGTAGTTTCCTCATATGCAGTCTGGCATATGGAATTAGTAGTATGCAAGATGCCATGAAGCCCAAGGCCTGCAGAATTTTTCTTGCAGGGAGTTGGGTCTTTGTTGCCATCAATTGAAAGTATTGTGTCAGTTGTCCTTGTCTGGCCAGCTAAAAACCTGAGGTATCTTCTGCAGTTTTGTCTGATAGGGACATGCAGGTATGCCTCCTTGAGGTCCAAAGTCACGAGCCAAGCTTGCTTGCCCAGCATGGGAAGAAGCTGCTGTAATGTCAACATTTTGAATTTCGGAACCTCCAAGTAAGTGTTTAGTGCAGAAAGATCCAGAATGGGCCTCCAGGCTTTGTCTTTTCTGGGAACCAGAAAGCGTCTTGAGTAAAATCCTTGCCCTTGTTCCTGTGGTGGTACCTTTTGGATAGCTCCCATGTTCATTGAGCCTCTGTCTATTGATTTAGCGTCAGATTTGGCATTCCTTTTAATCTTGGCAGAGTGTGAAAGTGGAACCTGTAACCTTTTGAAATGATATTGAGAATCCATTTGTCTTGGGTGATCATATGCCAGTTGTGATAAAAAAGTGCCAGTTTTCCTCCCAAAGGGGCTGCCAAGAGTGTGTTGTTTGGCAGCTGGAGTGGGAAGTCATTAGGGCTGTTTTTTATATGGTTGGTGCCTGTCTTCCCCTTCTTTCTGGCCTGATGCACCCCATTGTCGAGGCCTTTAAGGACCGTGTGGTTGACCTCTACCTCTTGGCCGTCTGTATCTGCCCCTTTGAGGTCTGTCATTAATTGGAAAGGACCAATTCTTTGTTGGCCAGTTTCTACTAAATCGAGGAGGCTGAACCTGTAAGAAATCCTTCACTGTTTGCATAGATTTTGCCTTATCCTCCATTTTCTTTAATACCTCTTCTGCCTTAACTCCAAATAAAACATCCCGCTGTAAAGGTGCATCCAGTAATTTAGCTTTAACATGATCTGGTAACGTATGTCCTTTTAACCATGCATGTCTTCTAATGACAGAGCCTGTAACTGCTGCTCTGCATGAGGCCTCTAAAGAATCAAAACCACATTGCAAAGTATGCTTTCCCACTTGTTCAGCAGCATGCAATAAATCCTGCATTTCTTTAAAATTAGGAGGATCTGTATCTGGAAGCCTTTTTTGTTTCAACTGAGACATCAAAAATTGCTGATATTTTAGCATGTGAAACTGGCAATTTAAGGCTCTCATTGCTAAGGTTGCAGACGTATATACTTTCTTTCCCCATCTGTCTAGTGCTCTGGAATCTCTGTCAGAGGGCACCGGGTTCTTTGCGGATGAGGCCTTAACCCCTTTGGGTCCCTGAGAAATGGTTTCAGGATCAGCAACAGGGCTTTTATACAGAAATTTGAGAGAGTCAGGCACTCTGTAATATCTGTCCGGTTTAAGGGGAGCTGGAGGTAAGGAATCAGAATTTAAGCTGGATTCAGTGTACACATCCACAATATCTAGCACTGGCAGAATAGCCAGGGGTCTGTGTTGAGGTAATAATATGAAGTCTCTGAGCCTTTTCTTGGATTCTGAATAATCCTGGCCTTCCCAATGGAAATGCTCCCTCATGGTATGTAAGGTTTCCCCAAAGGAGTAGTCCTCGGGCGGTGAGGCTGATGGAATAGATTCCTCAGCATCAGAATCTTCATAAGGGGGAAAAAGATATCCCAGGTCTGAGGATGAATCTGAGGAAATGGACCCCTGGTCGGATGAATCATAATCTGCATCCTGTCTAGGCCTTTTATCAGGAGGGGGATGGGAACCCCTGATCAGAGTGATTAGGCCTGTGGCCATTTTTGTTTTCTGGACATGGAGGCCTGTCCTGGAGAATGCTGTACTTGTTTCTTAGTTTTTAAAGGAGGCTTTGTCTTAGAAAAGGGTTTAATGCTTGCTGAGTAGGTCTGTAGACACCCTCTGAAGCTGCGGATAGCTCAGGTACTCCGGATCCCTCTGCAGGATTGGTTTCGGTCTGCTGAAAAACTAGTGCATCCAAAGGCCCAGCCATCTCCACGTGGGGGTCGGGGGCGGCCTGTGGTTCTGCAGAAGCGGTCGTCAGGGGCTGCGAAGGGAACTCACTGATAACCGGAGACTGGCCTAGAAGAGGTTTCGTTGTCCGTTTTGGGCTCGGATGCCTGTCCTTGTCTTTGCGCCTTTTATGAATACCGGTAGTCGGAAGTTCCATCGGCATGATATATAATTAAATTTTCTGCCAAAGTAATGTCGGGCAAAGTCAAACCGACGTTTAATAGTGCGCTTATTAAACCTAGCACAAAACCGACAACCAGTAACGTCATGGTCTGGGCGTAGGCATGGGATACAATAAGAATGGAAATCCTTATGAGGTATTTGCTTCCCATAAGAAATACAGTTATTAACTTTTACTGACATCTGTCTGAGGCGAGAAAAAGTTTCCCCAATGGGGTACTTAGCTTTGTAGAAGACTTTGGTTCTGGATTCGGAATGAAAATCTCAGTAGTAGGCCGACCGGTGCTTGCGATCTGCTTTTGCTTCAGGCACCGTGCGGCAAGAAAGACTGAAGAAAATGGTGTCTGTTGCATCTTGTATACCCCTGTCACACTGACGTCCGGGAGGAGGCGACAGCAACCGACACCGGACCAAGACTTTGGAACTCAGGCTGGCTGGGGAACCGCCTGACGGCAGGATAACCCAAGTGTAATGACTGCAGCAGTGTCACACGATGAACATCTGTTTTTTACAGCTTGTGTGTTATCTAACTCAAGGGTCACTTGCATAAAATTAGACCTGTTAGTAACAGTCTGCATTTCATTGCTGGAACTTAGGTTGAAAAGCAGTCTCTCAGAACACATCTGGAAATATACAGTGCTGAGTATATTTTTTTTGTTTTATAGTTTATACTGTTAATTGTTGCTTATAGTTTTTCAGATCCCTACTGAAACTGTTTTGTCCCACCTACCCTCCCTATTTCTGACTTGTAGTTTAAATTTGGTGGCTTTTACAGTTGCCCGCCCCACTGTAGATTTGATCTGGGACACTCCCCCAGTCCCATCTCTTTACCACATTCTACCTAATAAACTCCTTCTGCACTTACCACATTCTACCTAATAAACTCCTTCTGCACTTACCACATTCTACCTAATAAACTCCTTCTGCACTTACCACATTCTACCTAATAAACTCCTTCTGTACTTGCTTTTAGTCCTTTTTCATTTAATTGCATGTTTGGTCTAATATTGCTACATACTCAAGTGTGCTAGCTTGCACTGCATGTGAATTGTTTTTACTGCTGTTTTAGCTACTTTCTGTAAAAAAAAATGCCGTAAGCCTGTTTCCTACCTTTCCAGTAACTAGTGTAGTCCAGATAAAGATTTTCTGTATCCAGGACTATATGTAAGCTTCTGAGCCCCGCCAAGCCTTTCTGTG
The DNA here is from genome assembly GCF_019279795.1 of Protopterus annectens. Classification (NCBI taxonomy): domain Eukaryota; kingdom Metazoa; phylum Chordata; order Ceratodontiformes; family Protopteridae; genus Protopterus; species Protopterus annectens. The sequence goes on along the minus strand of NC_056729.1, from coordinate 1,845,725,172 downwards.
TTGGAAGGGAAGCCTTCTAGCTTATCAGTGGGAGTGGTAAGCACTAGGTAACCTGTCTACCGCATCTACCACATAAGGAGTTGTTCTGGCCCGGAAATTGTAGTTATTGGCCATTTGGGCAATCTTTTCCATTTTACAGATTCTTAGTTTTAGCACTTAAATTTGCTTATTCGTGCTCACCACTTGTTCAGAACTTGTAAGCACTAAATAAGCTACTAATTACTATATCACTCAACCTTCCTCATTACCTAGAGGAAAACCGTTTTTGTTCTTACTTTTCTCACTTGCTTAGAGAAAAACAGCTCTTGTACTCACTTTCCTCACTTATCTAGAGGAAAATAGTTTTTTATTCAGGCATGTGCAAGGGTCAGCTCCCAGTGTTCTCTCCTGTCTGTCTGATGAATCTGGGCATCTTGAGGCAATGTAGAAATTGCCTCATGTACACAGACAACCCTCTCCTCTTTCCACCCAACACTACATCCTGTGAGAGATGCACTTATCTAGCCAAATTGGAGGTAAAGCTCTCTCCAACCAAGACTGATTTTGACAGTCAAGAGGAGAAGGCAAACATTTACACCACACCACACTCCTCACATAGTCTCACTAAATCTACACCACCAAAATCCACACATAGTAACACAAAAACATCCACAGAGGCTTTCAATAATAATCTGTCTAAGCAACAGAGACCTCCAAAGCAGAAATGCAAGCAAACTCCATTCCCCCAACACAACCCAAATGACACATAGCTCACAGACTCAGTGTGCCACTCAACCACAGCCAATAAGGCAAAACAACATACCCAACACACTAGTCATAGGTGACTCTCTAGTCAGGCACACTGATGCCCCACTCACTAGGTTAAACAAGGAGAAGGTTACTGTCAGCTGCCTGTCATGTGCCAGGATCCGCCACATAACCCACGCACTCAGGTCACTTCACAACAAGTACAAATATTACTCTTGTCATTGTCCATGTTGGTGTGAATGATCTGAGATGTACCTCCCTGGACTACATGAAAAGAGACATGGAAGAGCTCTCCGATCTTGTAGCCCAGGCAGTTATGACCCTAGCCCTGAGTAGCATTCCGCCATTGCCCAGAATTATACCGCAGTACAAGGACAAAATGATTGACTTCAACAATTGGCTAAGCTTCTGGTGTCTTTCTAAGGGGATCCAGTATCTGTCTGCTTGGGATGACATGGTCGACAGACCACGATGCTTTGCAACAGATGGCCTGCACCTATCATCCCCGGGATTCTGGATACTGGCTAAGGCCCTTGCTGCCCCTATATTGCCATTTTTAGTCAAGGTTCAAATGACAAATTCACCACCATAACAGGAACAGGCAAGCAAAAACTGAGGGTAATGCTTCTCAGTGCTAGAAGTCTAAATCTCAAAATGCACTCACTCGAGGCATTCCTTAAAATGGAGAACATCAATATCTGTGCAGTGACTGAAGCCTGGTTCAAGGCTCCAGAGAGCACCCCTGCACTACCAGGCTGTACCTCATACCACACTTTTCGTCCATGTAACCTGGACTGAAACACCAAAGATGGAGGTGTGTCCATATTCATTAAGGATATCCACGCCTCCAGGCTAGTTGCTCAGCATAATACATCCAAGGTTATCCAAGTGCAACTAACTATGGGCAAAACTGCAATCCAAATTGTAGATTGCTACAGATCCCCCACCATGCCCTAGGATTCCCACTCCTCTTTTCTTGATTTACTGGAAAATATTAGGGTTCAACCAAACACTCTCTAATAATGGGTGACTTCAACTACCCCACCATTAACTGGGAAAACTACTCATGTACCAACTCCTTAGCTCAGTGCTTTCTGGAATTCATAAACTCCATTGCCCTGGATCAACTTATCCACACCCCCACCAGGGGCAACAATATCCTAGACCTAGTCATTACCAACATGAATGACCGGTGTTCCACACCTGAAGTCAACGCCTCATTGGTTTGATCCGAGATAAGCTAATCACCCTTGATATCCACATCCCGCCCCCACCCCATTAACTCATTAACCCCGAGTAGCTTCTCATGGCGCCTGTGCGTTTAAGCCTGGGCGCGCCATGAGAAGATAGAATTTTCAAGCCTTTACCCCCAAGTGCTTCCACAAGCAAGAGAAAGTGTACAGCTGATTTGTAGTTCACCTTAATGTAAAACACTCTGAAATCGTAACTAAATATGTAATTTATCATATCTAGTTACGATTCGGTGTGTTTAAACATTAAGGTCACATTGAAGTTTTCTCAAAAAAAAAACGTTTTAAAAGTTCTTGCTAAGCAAGTGGTGGCAGCCAATCAGATTCTTGCATTCCGAGCCACCACTTGCATAGGACCTCCACCCCCAACCTAAGCTTCTTTTGATCTGTCCAAATAAATACAGGCTTCAGTAGTAGCAATTCACTTTCATTTTTTGCTTTTCTTTGACTTTACATAGTTGCTACTGGATCCTGCAATTTATTTGGACAGAACATCTACTTCTGTGTGCAGGTTTACGAGCTTGGAATACTGCATCTACTTCCACGAGCTGACAAGAGAAAATCAAGCACAGTAGAGCTGTAACGGAGTCTGTTTCCAGAGAGTAGAAGTGAGTTGTGTACAAGTAGTGCTAGCTCATGATATTTAGTAGCGGCCGTTGTGCGAAGTCTGTATTTCTCCTATGTTTGAGCCTTCGTTTTTCAAGATGTATTGATGTGAAAGTTTGAGAGCTATGCTTGCTCAGTAATTTCTAATGGTGTGTGTGTGTGTGTGTGTGTGTGTGTGTGTGTGTGTGTGTGTGTGTGTGTGTGTGTGTGTGTGTGTGTGTGTGTGTGTGTGTGTTACAAAACTGATTATGGGTCGCAAATGCTGTAGCCCTCTCAAGTGAAAAGTATCAAACCATTACTTCACGATCCTAGCTCTCAACCTTTCAAGCTCTCAATATTTGTGCTCCGTTTTTCATATCATTTAATTTTACTGGCAAAAAACTGTAAAATCATGCCTGCCAGATAGTTAATTGGACTGCAAACACGGTCTGTACTTGAAATTTTTTTGTCCTTTGTGCACAATTCGTATCAGCTATGTCAGACCCTAATACTTGAGATAGTGACAGAGCTGGAGATTGTACCGTAGCTTTGGACATAGGCAATGTTCATTGGTTGAACTTTACACGTGCTACCCTTTTTCACCTGCCTTCGCTTTTTATTTTTTGAATAAGTATATTTATGCGTTGCTACGGGCATAGAGTCCTGCTGCTGGATCTCTTATGATTTGATAGTTACGAGTTTATCGCTTTACTGTTGTCTTGCTATGTTTCCTGATTACATTGCATTTCCCTAGTATGCGGTTCCTTGTAAACTTCGTACTGTCAGGTGTATGTGAATATCTACTTGCAGTTATTACAATATCTGATGCTGGACTGATAAATGTAATTCAAAGCACTCTTGTTTGTTGCCCTGACTGCACTGTTTCCATTTTTATTTATTGCTTTTGGTTTAATTTCTGGCCTGATTTGCTGTGCACCTTTTCATGGTTATGCCTTTCTCACAGCTCTGTTTAACTGCACTTTCTTATAGTCCATCAGGAGACGTGGGCTTTTACTAATGCACCAAATGTACCATTTTTTCCTCCATTGAAAAATAGATGTACTGAACAAGACATATACCTTATTATAATAACATGCTCATGCATTTTAAATGGACATTCTGATTCACATGGTTATCCTCTTTTCAGCTTGATTTGTAAAAATTTGATTGTACATATCTTATTACTTTTATAGCTGTACCGTGGAGTATGGATTGTACATATCTTATTACTTTTACAGCCGTACCGTGGAGTATGGATTGTACATATGTTATTACCTTTATAGCCGTACCGTGGAGTATGGATTGTACATATCTTATTACTTTTACAGCCGTACCGTGGAGTATGGATTGTACATATCTTATTACTTTTACAGCCGTACCGTGGAGTATGGATTGTACATATCTTATTACTTTTACAGCCGTACCGTGGAGTATGGATTGTACATATCTTATTACTTTTACAGCCGTACCGTGGAGTATGGATTGTACATATCTTATTACTTTTACAGCCGTACCGTGGAGTATGGATTGTACTTTTACAGCCGTACCGTGGAGTATGGATTGTACATATCTTATTACTTTTACAGCCGTACCGTGGAGTATGGATTGTACATATCTTATTACTTTTACAGCCGTACCGTGGAGTATGGATTGTACATATCTTATTACTTTTATAGCCGTACCGTGGAGTATGGATTTTTACAGCCATACCGTGGAGTATGGATTGTACATATCTTATTACTTTTACAGCCATACCGTGGAGTATGGATTGTACATATCTTATTACTTTTACAGCCGTACCGTGGAGTATGGATTGTACATATCTTATTACTTTTACAGCCGTACCGTGGAGTATGGATTGTACATATCTTATTACTTTTATAGCCGTACCGTGGAGTATGGATTGTACATATCTTCTTACTTCCATACCATGGAGTATGGATTGTACATATCTTATTACTTCCATCCATGGATTATGGATTGTACATATCTTATTACTTCCATCCATGGAGTATGGATTGTACATATCTTATTACTTCCATACCATGGAGTATGGATTGTACATATCTTATTACTTCCATACCATGGAGTATGGATTGTACATATCTTATTACTTCCATACCATGGAGTATGGATTGTACATATCTTATTACTTCCATACCGTGGAGTATGGATTGTACATATCTTATTACTTTTATAGCCGTACCGTGGAGTATGGATTGTACATATCTTATTACTTTTATAGCCGTACCGTGGAGTATGGATTGTACATATCTTATTACTTTTACAGCCATACCGTGGAGTATGGATTGTACATATCTTATTACTTTTACAGCCATACCGTGGAGTATGGATTGTACATATCATCTTATTACTTCCGTACCGTGGAGTATGGATTGTACATATCTTATTACTTTTATAGCTGTACCGTGGAGTATGGATTGTACATATCTTATTACTTTTACAGCTGTACCGTGGAGTATGGATTGTACATATCTTATTACTTTTACAGCCATACCGTGGAGTATGGATTGTACATATCTTATTACTTTTACAGCCATACCGTGGAGTATGGATTGTACATATCATCTTATTACTTCCGTACCGTGGAGTATGGATTGTACATATCTTATTACTTTTATAGCTGTACCGTGGAGTATGGATTGTACATATCTTATTACCTTTATAGCCGTACCGTGGAGTATGGATTGTACATATCTTATTACTTTTACAGCCGTACCGTGGAGTATGGATTGTACATATCTTATTACTTTTACAGCCGTACCGTGGAGTGTGGATTGTACATATCTTATTACTTTTACAGCCATACCGTGGAGTATGGATTGTACATATCTTATTACCATTATAGCCGTACCATGGATTATGGATTGTACATATCATCTTATTACTTCCGTACCGTGGAGTATAGAGTTTCAAGTTGTCTGTGACCTTCATTATTTTCACTTTACGTTTGATTGTCACCATGTGAACCTTTTCAATGTACTTTAAATTTTATTTTATTTTCCTTTAGTGACTTTATTTGCTGATGCTGCCTTTCAAACTGCATTTTTTACACTTTTTACTACTTTTCTGCCTTTTGCTGTTTGAAAAAGTAGCTGTGCAATCTGATTCTTGGTGTGTGGCACTAATCTAATTTGCAATCATTTATGAAAACACAATGACAAAGAAAATAATGTTTTTAGCATCATCTGTCTTCAAAACATCACAGCTGGGTGTGAAAATGTTCTTTTACATGAGAAGTAACTGGTAAATCTCACTTTAGAGCATAGATTTAAGATTGGTGTATCATACTGAGGCAGTCTCATTTCTTTTGATTGTGTAAAATCATCAGCAAAGTAAGAAAAATGTGTTTTTTTTATATTATAAACAACTGACCCTTTAGATATGGAATCTTTTTAGATGCATACTTTTTTATTATGATCAATTTGTTTCAAGTTTTCTGTCTCTCTCTGTTTACTGGTACTTTAAAGTTATTGGCCTGGCTTGCTGTGACTGCATGCATTGAATTTGAAACACTACTGCATTCCGCGGTGGTGCAGTGGTAGCATTGTTGCCTCACAGCAAGAGGTTCTCCCATTCGATTCTCGGCTGGAGTGCAGGGAATGTCTTCTGTGTGGAGTCTGCATGTCCTCCCCACGGTTGGGTGGGCATTCGAAAGACATGCGTAAATGGGCGTGCCTTCATTGAAAGTTAAACTTTGAGCTGGCACCTCGGCATTCCTGAAAATCTACTGCCAATCATTAGCGGACCGGAGTTCCGCTGTGGCGACCCCTAACCGGGAAAAGCCAAAAGACAACAACAACTGCATAAAACTGAAATACTTCTATACTCCTTATGGTCTGTGTAATGAATCATGTTGCTGCGGCTGCACTATTAGATTTCATTAGATAGTAGTTTATGGCCTCTCTCAACCTCTTAAAGCAAAAAATCTGGACAAAGCCTAAAATGATGGGGGGACAAATTTTAAATATTGCTCTTACAAACTTAGAAACTTGATCAAATAATAGGTTTTGCATTAGCATGAATTTTCTGAAAGATGTGGAGTCTACTCAAATGTTTGTCATTATTTAATAACTTCAATCCTCCGCTATTTGCCAGAAAGGTACATATTTTAGGAGGAACACACCAAAATTTTGAGGCAAAAATCTGGTCATTCTGCGAAATTCTGTACAGTTGAGAGGTATGGCCTCTATTGTTGTAGAAACGTCATTATTGAACTGTTCTTTGTACATTACATTTCATCACATTACAATTTGATGAAATGTTTCATTTGGGTGATTGTGCAGACCTCAATATTTTACTGAAGAGGTTGTAATAGGGATAGGGGAGTGAAGTTTTCACAGAACCTGTCAGCCAACAGGTTAGCTATGTGTACAGTCTCAGTATATTTCCTTTTAAGTTACAGATGTAACTATAGAATGCCTTGTGGTTGTCCTTTGTGGGGGAGGCTAATTTGGACCCATACTTTGTTTCGGAGGACTACAACAGCGCTTGTTTGTTTGTTTAAGCTGAGGAGGGAGTGTTTCCAGTTTAGAGGGGGGCTCCCTCCCTCCTAGTCTTGGACAGCAATGTCTTCCTGTTACTGTAAAGCATGTTGTTCAGCAGACAGTTTGCTATTCCATAAGTACTTGTGTTGCTCCTATCAAGTACAGCTAAGTCAATGCAGTAATGCAGGTGTTTGTATAAGGCATTGATGTAGAGCTTGGCATAGATTCCAGTTCCAAGTGAGGAGGTTATAATCTGCTTTGGTGAAGTTTTTTTACTTTATTTGCTGCAAGGGGGGGCTGTCAGGTGTGATACTTACTTTGAATGAGACTGATTTGTGTTCAGATCTCACCAGGGAGAACCTCACAGTGGGGGTGCTACATTGGTCCCCCATATTGGTAAGCGCCCTATCCAGTATGTTGGCTCACCTTGTTGCACATGGTCCCCACTCGAGAATTGCACATAAACATTCTAGAGATGAGGGCAGTTCTTTCATTGCAAGCCTTCCAGGACTGTCTCCCTGTAGGGATGATTGCAATTCAGGCAGACAATATGGCTGTTGTCTGGTATGTCAGCAAACAATGGGCTATGCCCACAAAATACCAATATTATATGGGTTGCTGAAGATCCATAAATGTCTGGAAAACCCTTTCATGAGACCTTTTGTCTCGGGATGGGAATGGATAACAGAACCCATATCAGTATTTTTGCAAAATAACCTTTCAAAATATTTACAGTATGTTTATTCTTACAGTTTTATTTTTTTAGTTATGGACTTCAAGACATTTTGGTTATTTTTCTCATTAGAATTTGAGGTTTTGATGCTTTATGAGGTACAAAGCACTTCAAAAGTGGGAGGAAGGGCTCAGTAATATCTAAGTGTTATACTATTTTACTGAATTACTCGGGTCTTCCCCTTACTGATGATAATGAGTCTGTGTTACATAACAGCTGCACAAGGTTATAATGAATGTCTACTCAACAGGTTATATTCAGCAATTATCACCTGTGTCTGAGCATCCATATCTTTGCAGTAATGAGGCAGGTCATTATCACATTACCAATAAGTGCAGTTACAATGTAGCACTGAGTCATTATCACTGTTCAGGTAAAACTCTCAGCAGCAATCACTGTTATTCACATAAGTAGAAGCCGTTATCACATTGATGAATGCACAAGTCAGATTGTGGTTTTTCTCTGCTTGGAGTCATTGCAAGCCATTAACTCATTCTTCATCAGCTAGCTATCCTCCAAAACCCCTGATGGTTTTCCTGTGATGCATCTGCTGCATACATTGTCTGTAGTTCCTTTAGAGGGGGTTTACATGTGCCCTTTCTGTGCATACATTGTCTGTAGTTCCTTTAGAGGGGGTTTACATGTGCCCTTTCTGTGCCCCCTTGTCAGTTACCAGCCAAGCTGTTATGCACCAAGGCCAGGAAGGTTCCTATTCAGAGATCTGTGCCAACTGCTCTTGTGGTGGTGGGTGCATCACGGGGGGCATACCCAGCCATCCATAGATCTTGTGATTGGCCTGGATTGCAGGTGGGAACTGAACAGATAATGTGATGCAATTTCCCACCTGTACATTCGGTGTTTGTTTCTGAAATTTTCATTTGGTGTTTGTACATACCAGGAAATGTTACTGAATGGTTGTTTCGAGGAAATCTTTCATTCTGGTGCCTGTGCATACATTATATTGAAGGGCTTGCTTGGATGAATGCTTCATTTTGGTGGTTGTACATACTAGGAAACATTACATACGTTTCCTTTGGGGAAGTGTTTTAATTTTGGACATTATGCATACCGCAACATTCTACTGAAGGGGTTTCTTGGGTGAAGTGTTCATGCTGGTGGTTGCACATACTAGGAAATGTTACTGAAGGCTCGTTTGTGGAAACGTTTCATTTTAGGTGCATATATACCCGGACAGAATTAAGAGGATGTTGCTTGGGGAAATAATTCATTGTGTATCAGGCAAGTGCTTGTGCATACATGGTCTCACTGCTGAAGTGACTGCTTGGCCAAATTGTGTAATTTTGGTGACTGTGCATACAGAAAGCAAACAACTGGAGGGGTTACTGAGGACATATAGAAAGTCAGTCTGCAAATTACATTGGGGTACATCACTGCTGCTTGTATAAAAGTCTCAGCTGCTGTCACTGTTATTCACATAAGTAGAAGTCTTTATCACTTTGAAGAATGTACAAGTCAGTTGTGTTTTTTCTCTGCTTGGAGTCATAGTATAGCTTATCTATAGCTTAAGTTTCAGTGATGGTTATTATAATTTTTTGTTTATGTATCCAGCTTTCAAGAATATTTTATTATCTGTTAACAATATGCACATACTGCATTGAGGAAAACTGATGGGTCTTATTGTAACCAGAGTAATGGTCAGATGCAGTAACTGGAATTATTACTTTTGTCACTAATTCTAACATGGATGAACCAGATATGTTTGGCATTTCTGCTTGTATTACTGTACTTCTGCTTATACCCAGTAGTTGGGCAGAAGACGTTCACCTGTTCAGAAGGGATGGCATTCACCTAATTGAGGAGGGCATTGCATGAGGAGAGCTATGCAGGATTGGTAACATGCAGCTCGTGAGAAGACTGGAAAACACCCATGACCAAGTAGGGCCAGTATAGTAAGTAAAACTCTATTATGAAATGTGTTGTGTAAAATATATTTGAGTTTGGCAAATAACTGTGGTAAGGAGCCGGTGAGGATGCTGAGAAAGAACAACTGTTTTAGGAGAGTGCTACCACATATAATCTAATATGTCAGTGACTATCCTGCAATACTTCTTTTTAGTTTGCTTTTATCAGGCATGTGTAGAGTTTAGATGACAGGAAGGCATGTGTAGAGTTTAGATGACAGGAAGGGCTTACTAATACAGAACTTGATCCCTTAGGTCCATTGCTGAATGGACACATGTAAAGAGAAAAGGCATAGGTAAGGCAGACTGCTGACACTGAAGGAGGTTGTGAGACTGCAGTGTTATCAGCTGTCTGAGTGGGTAGCCAGCACAGCTATCGGACAGATGAGATGGCCTTGCCTGCCACTGTCCCATGCCTGTCCTGGGTTCATTAGTGGAGTGGCGGTCCTTACCTTGCTTTTTCTCTGGGTTCATTAGTGGAGTGGCGGTCCTTACCTTGCTTTTTCTCTGGGCTCATTAATGGAGTGGCGGTCCTTACCTTGCTTTTTCTCTGGGTTCATTAGTGGAGTGGCGGTCCTTACCTTTGCTTTTCCTCTGGGTTCATTAGTGGAGTGGCGGTCCTTACCTTGCTTTTTCTCTGGGTTCATTAGTGGAGTGGCGGTCCTTACCTTGCTTTTTCTCTGGGTTCATTAGTGGAGTGGCGGTCCTTACCTTGCTTTTTCTCTGGGTTCATTAGTGGAGTGGCAGTCCTTACCTTGCTTTTTCTCTGGGTTCATTAGTGGAGTGGCGGTCCTTACCTTGCTTTTTCTCTTTACATGTACCAATTCAACAGTATGTTGGCTACACCAAGAATGTGTATAGTCACAATCATGTGTCTACATGGTAAAATAACTGCTTCTGAATGCTGTACACATGTACATATATCAGTTTTGTTAGGATTTAGGTTATGGAAATTATGATTTTTTTTATAATTTGGTAAATTGCTTTGCAAGGGAGCATGTCAGTGTGCCAAGTAATAGCTCATTATGAAGACAGTATTGATAGTTGCAGGGCCGGCCTTAGCTGAAACTGCGCCCTAGGCAAAGTAGTGCTCCGGTGCCCCTTAAGCCCCACCCACACAACTCAAGGAACAACCCTTTTTGAGCCGTGCCCACAGATGGGCCACTCCCACAAAACACTTCAGTTCTTTGTGTTTAAATGCATGAAAATCTAAGTCATACTGTAAGACACCTTGTAGTGTAGTTGACTGCAGTTGAAGGCTGAATTCTCCTTAACAAACCTGGTTGATCTTTAGCTAGTGTAGCGTTCATCTACAGTCATGAGACAGTATTAACTTTTTTGCAGGGTGCATTGATGTTTACATGTAGAAGTTAGCCCTCCTCTCCTTTTCTAATGTCATAAATTCCAACTGTAACAATCTTCTGCCCTGTTTCTCGATCAGTCCAAGACCTTTGACATTGTTAACCATCAGTTACTCTTACTTACCCTAATTCAATAGGCAAAACCAGGATTTCGCTTCCATCTGACCTTACGGTGATCCCCTCCCTTAATCAGTTCAAAAAAATCTAAACCAGTATTTTAAAACTCACTGGTTATGTCCTTGTTCTAACCATGACTAAGCCTCATCCATTTCCGTAATCCTGCAATTTTATTCATAGCAACTACCCTCTTACGCTAAGGTTTGAAAAGAGAAACCAGAATCTTTGCAGATACTCTGTATACAAGCTACACCTATAGGTTTGATAAGAGACCAACATATTTGTATATATTTCTGTATATAAACTATATTCTTCATAAGCCTGAAATATGAGACTAACTTTTATGTTAATACAATGTTTGTGCATATACTGTAACTTGCTTGTCTTTAAGTTTGGAGCCTTTCTCCCAGGGCCTCTGCTGAAAATGGACATGTATCCAGTCGGACTATCCCAGTCAACAAATTTAAAATAAAATAAAAATCAAAATGAGCAGATTTACATTTTGCCACAGCCAAGAAGAACAAGAGTGCTAAACCAGGGGTCAATTTGCAGTTACCCATACATTCAAATGTTTGAAATGTGCAAGATCTATACCTTTCTCTACTTTGTTTGTATAGAACCACACCACTACTCAGAATACTCAGGAATCAAAATAATCATAATGTGAAAGTAGAACTGTTACTGAATTAAAAATACTTCACATTGTACTAAAATGTATGCATGCATGTAGTCACACATACAATTAATAATAACCAAAAGTTCTTATCCAACGGTGTAAATCCCCCTCTGTTCAGAAACCAAACAATAAAGAACAAGCCAAATATAAAGACAGAGAGGTAACCAAAGCTGCTCAATAATCCATTCATAAAAAAAGTTCAGTGTCTTAACCTGTGATTTTAACGATTAGTGACTTCTATCAGTTTTGTGAATATTGTTTTGTACGATTAGCATACTTACAATGTTTTTGATAGTTCTTTACATAAATGGTATACACAGTTTAATGCATATATAGCACATACTGATTGAGAAATTTTCATTTTTTTGAGCTTTATGCAACAGTTGATGCCTTTTCTAATGGCTGCAGTTACTATTATTAAGATATGTCTTTTTTTGCAACAAGCATTATATATCAGTAAGTTCTGAGTAAGCATTGAATGATGTGTACTTTGTAAATTCTTCATAGATGTGAATTTATTTTGTTTAGCATAGAAGTGTTAAGACACTGAACTTTTTTAATGATGCTTTCAATAACCTGGTTTGTATCACTTTAAAGCTTTATAAGATGAAACACATGACTACTATAAAAGGGGCAGACTGATTTTTTGAATGTTAACGGTCTGAGGAAGTAAATGTGAAAGCGCTTACCGACAACAATTTTATCAAATTGCTTTGCTTTTAAATCTAAGCTTGGTTCTTGGAGAATATCCCAGTTGCAGTTACAGGCACTTTATGAATGGATTATTGAGCAGCTTTGGTTACCTCTCTGTCTTTATACTTGGCTTGTTACACATACAATTAAAAGGATTGCAGCCACATATTGGGTTTGAAATGCTACACATAATAGAGTTTGACAATGAACTGCTCAGTTTTCCGAAGACAAGACATTTTAAATGGTAGTTTACATTGCTTAGCCAACATCTGTAGCACAAAGCTCAGTTACCAGTTATCTGCGGAGGTAGTTGTAATAGAAAATATCAGCGTGGAAAATTAGCATTCCAAGTAAAACAGCGAGAGTAACACAAACACCACCACAAGAAGGTGGTCAGTTTCATCTCTGTAGCCCCCCGCTCTAGCTTAGTTATTCCATCAAAATATCAGCGTGGAAAATCAGCATTCCAAGTAAAACAGCGAGAGTAACACAAACACCACCACAAGAAGGTGGTCAATTTCATCTCTGTAGCCCCCCGCTCTAGCTTAGTTATTCCATCAAAATATCAGCGTGGAAAATCGGCATTCCAAGTAAAACAGCGAGAGTAACACAAACACCACCACAAGAAGGTGGTCAGTTTCATCTCTGTAGCCCCGCCTTAGCTTAGTTATTCCATCAAAATATCAGCGTGGAAAATCAGCATTCCAAGTAAAACAGCAAGAGTAACACAAACACCACCACAAGAAGGTGGTCAGTTTCATCTCTGTAGCCCCCCACTCTAGCTTAGTTATTCCATCAAAATATCAGCGTGGAAAATCAGCATTCCAAGTAAAACAGCGAGAGTAACACAAACACCACCACAAGAAGGTGGTCAGTTTCATCTCTGTAGCCTCCCGCTCTAGCTTAGTTATTCCATCAAAATATCAGCGTGGAAAATCAGCATTCCAAGTAAAACAGCGAGAGTAACACAAACACCACCACAAGAAGGTGGTCAGTTTCATCTCTGTAGCCCCCCGCTCTAGCTTATTATTCCATCAAAATATCAGTGTGGAAAATCAGCATTCCAAGTAAAACAGCGAGAGTAACACAAACACCAGCACAAGAAGGTGCTCAGTTTCATCTCTGTAGCCCCCCGCTCTAGCTTAGTTATTCCATCAAAATATCAGCGTGGAAAATCAGCATTCCAAGTAAAACAGCGAGAGTAACGCAAACACCACCACAAGAAGGTGCTCAGTTTCATCTCTGTAGCCCCCCGCTCTAGCTTAGTTATTCCATCAAAATATCAGCGTGGAAAATCAGCATTCCAAGTAAAACAGCAAGAGTAACACAAACACCACCACAAGAAGGTGCTCAGTTTCATCTCTGTAGCCCCCCGCTCTAGCTTAGTTATTCCATCAAAATATCAGCGTGGAAAATCAGCATTCCAAGTAAAACAGCGAGAGTAACACAAACACCACCACAAGAAGGTGCTCAGTTTCATCTCTGTAGCCCCCCGCTCTAGCTTAGTTATTCCATCAAAATATCAGTGTGGAAAATCAGCATTCCAAGTAAAACAGCGAGAGTAACACAAACACCACCACAAGAAGGTGGTCAGTTTCATCTCTGTAGCCCCGCTCTAGCTTAGTTATTCCATCAAAATATCAGCGTGGAAAATCAGCATTCCAAGTAAAACAGCGAGAGTAACACAAACACCACCACAAGAAGGTGGTCAGTTTCATCTCTGTAGCCCCCCGCTCTAGCTTAGTTATTCCATCAAAATATCAGCGTGGAAAATCAGCATTCCAAGTAAAACAGCAAGAGTAACACAAACACCACCACAAGAAGGTGGTCAGTTTCATCTCTGTAGCCCCCCGCTCTAGCTTAGTTATTCCATCAAAATATCAGCGTGGAAAATCAGCATTCCAAGTAAAACAGCAAGAGTAACACAAACACCACCACAAGAAGGTGCTCCGTTTCATCTCTGTAGCCCCCCGCTCTAGCTTAGTTATTCCATCAAAATATCAGTGTGGAAAATCAGCATTCCAAGTAAAACAGCGAGAGTAACACAAACACCACCACAAGGAGGTGGTCAGTTTCATCTCTGTAGCCCCCCGCTCTAGCTTAGTTATTCCATCAAAATATCAGCGTGGAAAATCAGCATTCCAAGTAAAACAGCGAGAGTAACACAAACACCACCACAAGAAGGTGGTCAGTTTCATCTCTGTAGCCCCCCGCTCTAGCTTAGTTATTCCATCAAAATATCAGCGTGGAAAATCAGCATTCCAAGTAAAACAGCGAGAGTAACCCAAACACCACCACAAGAAGGTGCTCAGTTTAATCTCTGTAGCCCCCCGCTCTAGCTTAGTTATTCCATCAAAATATCAGCGTGGAAAATCAGCATTCCAAGTAAAACAGCGAGAGTAACACAAACACCACCACAAGAAGGTGGTCAGTTTCATCTCTGTAGCCCCCCGCTCTAGCTTAGTTATTCCATCAAAATATCAGCGTGGAAAATCAGCATTCCAAGTAAAACAGCGAGAGTAACACAAACACCACCACAAGAAGGTGGTCAATTTCATCTCTGTAGCCCCCCGCTCTAGCTTAGTTATTCCATCAAAATATCAGCGTGGAAAATCGGCATTCCAAGTAAAACAGCGAGAGTAACACAAACACCACCACAAGAAGGTGGTCAGTTTCATCTCTGTAGCCCCCCGCTCTAGCTTAGTTATTCCATCAAAATATCAGCGTGGAAAATCAGCATTCCAAGTAAAACAGCAAGAGTAACACAAACACCACCACAAGAAGGTGGTCAGTTTCATCTCTGTAGCCCCCCACTCTAGCTTAGTTATTCCATCAAAATATCAGCGTGGAAAATCAGCATTCCAAGTAAAACAGCGAGAGTAACACAAACACCACCACAAGAAGGTGGTCAGTTTCATCTCTGTAGCCTCCCGCTCTAGCTTAGTTATTCCATCAAAATATCAGCGTGGAAAATCAGCATTCCAAGTAAAACAGCGAGAGTAACACAAACACCACCACAAGAAGGTGGTCAGTTTCATCTCTGTAGCCCCCCGCTCTAGCTTATTATTCCATCAAAATATCAGTGTGGAAAATCAGCATTCCAAGTAAAACAGCGAGAGTAACACAAACACCAGCACAAGAAGGTGCTCAGTTTCATCTCTGTAGCCCCGCTCTAGCTTAGTTATTCCATCAAAATATCAGCGTGGAAAATCAGCATTCCAAGTAAAACAGCGAGAGTAACGCAAACACCACCACAAGAAGGTGCTCAGTTTCATCTCTGTAGCCCCCCGCTCTAGCTTAGTTATTCCATCAAAATATCAGCGTGGAAAATCAGCATTCCAAGTAAAACAGCAAGAGTAACACAAACACCACCACAAGAAGGTGCTCAGTTTCATCTCTGTAGCCCCGCTCTAGCTTAGTTATTCCATCAAAATATCAGCGTGGAAAATCAGCATTCCAAGTAAAACAGCGAGAGTAACACAAACACCACCACAAGAAGGTGCTCAGTTTCATCTCTGTAGCCCCCCGCTCTAGCTTAGTTATTCCATCAAAATATCAGTGTGGAAAATCAGCATTCCAAGTAAAACAGCGAGAGTAACACAAACACCACCACAAGAAGGTGGTCAGTTTCATCTCTGTAGCCCCCCGCTCTAGCTTAGTTATTCCATCAAAATATCAGCGTGGAAAATCAGCATTCCAAGTAAAACAGCGAGAGTAACACAAACACCACCACAAGAAGGTGGTCAGTTTCATCTCTGTAGCCCCCCGCTCTAGCTTAGTTATTCCATCAAAATATCAGCGTGGAAAATCAGCATTCCAAGTAAAACAGCAAGAGTAACACAAACACCACCACAAGAAGGTGGTCAGTTTCATCTCTGTAGCCCCCCGCTCTAGCTTAGTTATTCCATCAAAATATCAGCGTGGAAAATCAGCATTCCAAGTAAAACAGCAAGAGTAACACAAACACCACCACAAGAAGGTGCTCCGTTTCATCTCTGTAGCCCCCCGCTCTAGCTTAGTTATTCCATCAAAATATCAGTGTGGAAAATCAGCATTCCAAGTAAAACAGCGAGAGTAACACAAACACCACCACAAGGAGGTGGCCAGTTTCATCTCTGTAGCCCCCCGCTCTAGCTTAGTTATTCCATCAAAATATCAGCGTGGAAAATCAGCATTCCAAGTAAAACAGCGAGAGTAACACAAACACCACCACAAGAAGGTGGTCAGTTTCATCTCTGTAGCCCCCCGCTCTAGCTTAGTTATTCCATCAAAATATCAGCGTGGAAAATCAGCATTCCAAGTAAAACAGCGAGAGTAACACAAACACCACCACAAGAAGGTGCTCAGTTTAATCTCTGTAGCCCCCCGCTCTAGCTTAGTTATTCCATCAAAATATCAGCGTGGAAAATCAGCATTCCAAGTAAAACAGCGAGAGTAACACAAACACCACCACAAGAAGGTGGTCAGTTTCATCTCTGTAGCCCCCCGCTCTAGCTTAGTTATTCCATCAAAATATCAGCGTGGAAAATCAGCATTCCAAGTAAAACAGCGAGAGTAACACAAACACCACCACAAGAAGGTGGTCAGTTTCATCTCTGTAGCCCCCCGCTCTAGCTTAGTTATTCCATCAAAATATCAGTGTGGAAAATCAGCATTCCAAGTAAAACAGCGAGAGTAACACAAACACCACTACAAGAAGGTGGTCAGTTTCATCTCTGTAGCCCCCCGCTCTAGCTTAGTTATTCCATCAAAATATCAGCGTGGAAAATCAGCATTCCAAGTAAAACAGCGAGAGTAACACAAACACCACCACAAGAAGGTGGTCAGTTTCATCTCTGTGGCCCCCCGCTCTAGCTTAGTTATTCCATCAAAATATCAGCGTGGAAAATCAGCATTCCAAGTAAAACAGCGAGAGTAACACAAACACCACCACAAGAAGGTGGTCAGTTTCATCTCTGTAGCCCCCCGCTCTAGCTTAGTTATTCCATCAAAATATCAGTGTGGAAAATCAGCATTCCAAGTAAAACAGCGAGAGTAACACAAACACCACCACAAGAAGGTGGTCAGTTTCATCTCTGTAGCCCCCCGCTCTAGCTTAGTTATTCCATCAAAATATCAGCGTGGAAAATCAGCGTTTCAAGTAAAACAGCGAGAGTAACACAAACACCACCACAAGAAGGTGGTCAGTTTCATCTCTGTAGCCCCCCGCTCTAGCTTAGTTATTCCATCAAAATATCAGCGTGGAAAATCAGCATTCCAAGTAAAACAGCGAGAGTAACACAAACACCACCACAAGAAGGTGCTCAGTTTCATCTCTGTAGCCCCCCGCTCTAGCTTAGTTATTCCATCAAAACATCAGCGTGGAAAATCAGCATTCCAAGTAAAACAGCGAGAGTAACACAAACACCACCACAAGAAGGTGGTCAGTTTCATCTCTGTAGCCCCCCGCTCTAGCTTAGTTATTCCATCAAAATATAAGTGTGGAAAATCAGCATTCCAAGTAAAACAGCGAGAGTAACACAAACACCACCACAAGAAGGTGGTCAGTTTCATCTCTGTAGCCCCCCGCTCTAGCTTAGTTATTCCATCAAAATATCAGCGTGGAAAATCAGCATTCCAAGTAAAACAGCGAGAGTAACACAAACACCACCACAAGAAGGTGCTCCGTTTCATCTCTGTAGCCCCCCGCTCTAGCTTAGTTATTCCATCAAAATATCAGCGTGGAAAATCAGCATTCCAAGTAAAACAAACACCACCACAAGAAGGTGGTCAGTTTCATCTCTGTAGCCCCCCGCTCTAGCTTAGTTATTCCATCAAAATATCAGCGTGGAAAATCAGCATTCCAAGTAAAGCATCGAGAGTAACACAAACACCACCACAAGAAGGTGCTCAGTTTCATCTCTGTAGCCCCCCGCTCTAGCTTTGTTATTCCATCAAAATATCAGCGTGGAAAATCAGCATTCCAAGTAAAACAGCGAGAGTAACACAAACACCACCACAAGAAGGTGGTCACTTTCATCTCTGTAGCCCCCCGCTCTAGCTTAGTTATTCCATCAAAATATCAGCGTGGAAAATCAGCATTCCAAGTAAAACAGCAAGAGTAACACAAACACCACCACAAGAAGGTGGTCAGTTTCATCTCTGTAGCCCCCCGCTCTAGCTTAGTTATTCCATCAAAATATCAGCGTGGAAAATCAGCATTCCAAGTAAAACATCGAGAGTAACACAAACACCACCACAAGAAGGTGGTCAGTTTCATCTCTGTAGCCCCCCGCTCTAGCTTAGTTATTCCATCAAAATATCAGTGTGGAAAATCAGCATTCCAAGTAAAACAGCGAGAGTAACACAAACACCACTACAAGAAGGTGGTCAGTTTCATCTCTGTAGCCCCCCGCTCTAGCTTAGTTATTCCATCAAAATATCAGCGTGGAAAATCAGCATTCCAAGTAAAACAGCGAGAGTAACACAAACACCACCACAAGAAGGTGGTCAGTTTCATCTCTGTAGCCCCCCGCTCTAGCTTAGTTATTCCATCAAAATATCAGTGTGGAAAATCAGCATTCCAAGTAAAACAGCGAGAGTAACGCAAACACCACCACAAGAAGGTGGTCAGTTTCATTTCTGTAGCCCCCCGCTCTAGCTTAGATATTCCATCAAAATATCAGTGTGGAAAATCAGCATTCTAAGTAAAACAGCGAGAGTAACACAAACACCACCACAAGAAGGTGGTCAGTTTCATCTCTGTAGCCCCCCGCTCTAGCTTAGTTATTCCATCAAAATATCAGCGTGGAAAATCAGCATTCCAAGTAAAACAGCGAGAGTAACACAAACACCACCACAAGAAGGTGCTCAGTTTCATCTCTGTAGCCCCCCGCTCTAGCTTAGTTATTCCATCAAAATATCAGTGTAGAAAATCAGCATTCCAACTAAAACAGCGAGAGTAACACAAACACCACCACAAGAAGGTGCTCAGTTTCATCTCTGTAGCCCCCCGCTCTAGCTTAGTTATTCCATCAAAATATCAGCGTGGAAAATCAGCATTCCAAGAAAAACAGCGAGAGTAACACAAACACCACCACAAGAAGGTGCTCAGTTTCATCTCTGTAGCCCCCCGCTCTAGCTTAGTTATTCCATCAAAATATCAGCGTGGAAAATCAGCATTCCAAGTAAAACAGCGAGAGTAACACAAACACCACCACAAGAAGGTGCTCAGTTTCATCTCTGTAGCCCCCCGCTCTAGCTTAGTTATTCCATCAAAATATCAGCGTGGAAAATCAGCATTCCAAGTAAAACAGCGAGAGTAACACAAACACCACCACAAGAAGGTGCTCAGTTTCATCTCTGTAGCCCCCCGCTCTAGCTTAGTTATTCCATCAAAATATCAGCGTGGAAAATCAGCATTCCAAGTAAAACAGCGAGAGTAACACAAACACCACCACAAGAAGGTGCTCAGTTTCATCTCTGTAGCCCCCCGCTCTAGCTTAGTTATTCCATCAAAATATCAGCGTGGAAAATCAGCATTCCAAGTAAAACAGCGAGAGTAACACAAACACCACCACAAGAAGGTGGTCAGTTTCATCTCTGTAGCCCCCCGCTCTAGCTTAGTTATTCCATCAAAATATCAGCGTGGAAAATCAGCATTCCAAGTAAAACAGCGAGAGTAACACAAACACCACCACAAGAAGGTGGTCAGTTTCATCTCTGTAGCCCCCCGCTCTAGCTTAGTTATTCCATCAAAATATCAGCGTGGAAAATCAGCATTCCAAGTAAAACAGCAAGAGTAACACAAGCACCACCACAAGAAGGTGGTCAGTTTCATCTCTGTAGCCCCCCGCTCTAGCTTAGTTATTCCATCAAAATATCAGCGTGGAAAATCAGCATTCCAAGTAAAACAGCGAGAGTAACACAAACACCACCACAAGAAGGTGCTCAGTTTCATCTCTGTAGCCCCCCGCTCTAGCTTAGTTATTCCATCAAAATATCAGCGTGGAAAATCAGCATTCCAAGTAAAACAGCGAGAGTAACACAAACACCACCACAAGAAGGTGGTCAGTTTCATCTCTGTAGCCCCCGGCTAGCTTAGTTATTCCATCAAAATATCAGCGTGGAAAGTCAGCATTCCAAGTAAAACAGCGAGAGTAACACAAACACCACCACAAGAAGGTGGTCAGTTTCATCTCTGTAGCCCCCCGCTCTAGCTTAGTTATTCCATCAAAATATCAGCGTGGAAAATCAGCATTCCAAGTAAAACAGCGAGAGTAACACAAACACCACCACAAGAAGGTGCTCAGTTTCATCTCTGTAGCCCCCCGCTCTAGCTTAGTTATTCCATCAAAATATCAGCGTGGAAAATCAGCATTCCAAGTAAAACAGCGAGAGTAACACAAACACCACCACAAGGAGGTGGTCAGTTTCATCTCTGTAGCCCCCTGCTCTAGCTTAGTTATTCCATCAAAATATCAGCGTGGAAAATCAGCATTCCAAGTAAAACAGCGAGAGTAACACAAACACCACCACAAGAAGGTGGTCAGTTTCATCTCTGTAGCCCCCCGCTCTAGCTTAGTTATTCCATCAAAATATCAGTGTGGAAAATCAGCATTCCAAGTAAAACAGCGAGAGTAACACAAACACCACCACAAGAAGGTGGTCAGTTTCATCTCTGTAGCCCCCCGCTCTAGCTTAGTTATTCCATCAAAATATCAGCGTGGAAAATCAGCATTTCAAGTAAAACAGCGAGAGTAACACAAACACCACCACAAGAAGGTGGTCAGTTTCATCTCTGTAGCCCCCGCCTAGCTTAGTTATTCCATCAAAATATCAGCGTGGAAAATCAGCATTCCAAGTAAAGCAGCGAGAGTAACACAAACACCACCACAAGAAGGTGGTCAGTTTCATCTCTGTAGCCCCCCGCTCTAGCTTAGTTATTCCATCAAAATATCAGCGTGGAAAATCAGCATTCCAAGTAAAACAGCGAGAGTAACACAAACACCACCACAAGAAGGTGGTCAGTTTCATCTCTGTAGCCCCGCCTAGCTTAGTTATTCCATCAAAATATCAGTGTGGAAAATCAGCATTCCAAGTAAAACAGCGAGAGTAACACAAACACCACCACAAGAAGGTGGTCAGTTTCATCTCTGTAGCCCCCGCCTAGCTTAGTTATTCCATCAAAATATCAGCGTGGAAAATCAGCATTCCAAGTAAAACAGCGAGAGTAACACAAACACCACCACAAGAAGGTGGTCAGTTTCATCTCTGTAGCCCCCCGCTCTAGCTTAGTTATTCCATCAAAATATCAACGTGGAAAATCAGCATTCCAAGTAAAACAGCGAGAGTAACACAAACACCACCACAAGAAGGTGGTCAGTTTCATCTCTGTAGCCCCCCGCTCTAGCTTAGTTATTCCATCAAAATATCAGCGTGGAAAATCAGCATTCCAAGTAAAACAGCGAGAGTAACACAAACACCACCACAAGATGGTGCTCAGTTTCATCTCTGTAGCCCCCCCGCTCTAGCTTAGTTATTCCATCAAAATATCAGCGTGGAAAATCAGCATTCCAAGTAAAACAGCGAGAGTAACACAAACACCACCACAAGAAGGTGGTCAGTTTCATCTCTGTAGCCCCGCTCTAGCTTAGTTATTCCATCAAAATATCAGTGTGGAAAATCAGCATTCCAAGTAAAACAGCGAGAGTAACACAAACACCACCACAAGAAGGTGGTCAGTTTCATCTCTGTAGCCCCCGCCTAGCTTAGTTATTCCATCAAAATATCAGCGTGGAAAATCAGCATTCCAAGTAAAACAGCGAGAGTAACTCAAACACCACCACAAGAAGGTGCTCAGTTTCATCTCTGTAGCCCCCCGCTCTAGCTTAGTTATTCCATCAAAATATCAGCGTGGAAAATCAGCATTCCAAGTAAAACAGCAAGAGTAACACAAACACCACCACAAGAAGGTGGTCAGTTTCATCTCTGTAGCCCCCCGCTCTAGCTTAGTTATTCCATCAAAATATCAGCGTGGAAAATCAGCATTCCAAGTAAAACAGCAAGAGTAACACAAACACCACCACAAGAAGGTGGTCAGTTTCATCTCTGTAGCCCCCCGCTCTAGCTTAGTTATTTCATCAAAATATCAGCGTGGAAAATCAGCATTCCAAGTAAAACAGCGAGAGTAACACAAACACCACCACAAGAAGGTGGTCAGTTTCATCTTTGTAGCCCCCCGCTCTAGCTTAGTTATTCCATCAAAATATCAGTGTGGAAAATCAGCATTCCAAGTAAAACAGCGAGAGTAACACAAACACCACCACAAGAAATTGGTCAGTTTCATCTCTGTAGCCCCCCGCTCTGGCTTAGTTATTCCATCAAAATATCAGCGTGGAAAATCAGCATTTCAAGTAAAACAGCGAGAGTAACACAAACACCACCACAAGAAGGTGCTCAGTTTCATCTCTGTAGCCCCCCGCTCTAGCTTAGTTATTCCATCAAAATATCAGCGTGGAAAATCAGCATTCCAAGTAAAACAGTGAGAGTAACACAAACACCACCACAAGAAGGTGGTTCATCTCTGTAGCCCCCCGCTCTAGCTTAGTTATTCCATCAAAATATCAGCGTGGAAAATCAGCGTTCCAAGTAAAACAGCGAGAGTAACACAAACACCACCACAAGAAGGTGGTCAGTTTCATCTCTGTAGCCCCCCGCTCTAGCTTAGTTATTCCATCAAAATATCAGTGTGGAAAATCAGCATTCCAAGTAAAACAGCGAGAGTAACACAAACACCACCACAAGAAGGTGGTCAGTTTCATCTCTGTAGCCCCCCGCTCTAGCTTAGTTATTCCATCAAAATATCAGCGTGGAAAATCAGCATTCCAAGTAAAACAGCGAGAGTAACACAAACACCACCACAAGAAGGTGGTCAGTTTCATCTCTGTAGCCCCCCGCTCTAGCTTAGTTATTCCATCAAAATATCAGCGTGGAAAATCAGCATTCCAAGTAAAACAGCGAGAGTAACACAAACACCACCACAAGAAGGTGCTCCGTTTCATCTCTGTAGCCCCCCGCTCTAGCTTAGTTATTCCATCAAAATATCAGCGTGGAAAATCAGCATTCCAAGTAAAACAAACACCACCACAAGAAGGTGGTCAGTTTCATCTCTGTAGCCCCCCGCTCTAGCTTAGTTATTCCATCAAAATATCAGCGTGGAAAATCAGCATTCCAAGTAAAGCATCGAGAGTAACACAAACACCACCACAAGAAGGTGCTCAGTTTCATCTCTGTAGCCCCCCGCTCTAGCTTTGTTATTCCATCAAAATATCAGCGTGGAAAATCAGCATTCCAAGTAAAACAGCGAGAGTAACACAAACACCACCACAAGAAGGTGGTAACTTTCATCTCTGTAGCCCCCCGCTCTAGCTTAGTTATTCCATCAAAATATCAGCGTGGAAAATCAGCATTCCAAGTAAAACAGCAAGAGTAACACAAACACCACCACAAGAAGGTGGTCAGTTTCATCTCTGTAGCCCCCCGCTCTAGCTTAGTTATTCCATCAAAATATCAGCGTGGAAAATCAGCATTCCAAGTAAAACATCGAGAGTAACACAAACACCACCACAAGAAGGTGGTCAGTTTCATCTCTGTAGCCCCCCGCTCTAGCTTAGTTATTCCATCAAAATATCAGTGTGGAAAATCAGCATTCCAAGTAAAACAGCGAGAGTAACACAAACACCACTACAAGAAGGTGGTCAGTTTCATCTCTGTAGCCCCCCGCTCTAGCTTAGTTATTCCATCAAAATATCAGCGTGGAAAATCAGCATTCCAAGTAAAACAGCGAGAGTAACACAAACACCACCACAAGAAGGTGGTCAGTTTCATCTCTGTAGCCCCCCGCTCTAGCTTAGTTATTCCATCAAAATATCAGTGTGGAAAATCAGCATTCCAAGTAAAACAGCGAGAGTAACGCAAACACCACCACAAGAAGGTGGTCAGTTTCATTTCTGTAGCCCCCCGCTCTAGCTTAGATATTCCATCAAAATATCAGTGTGGAAAATCAGCATTCCAAGTAAAACAGCGAGAGTAACACAAACACCACCACAAGAAGGTGGTCAGTTTCATCTCTGTAGCCCCCCGCTCTAGCTTAGTTATTCCATCAAAATATCAGCGTGGAAAATCAGCATTCCAAGTAAAACAGCGAGAGTAACACAAACACCACCACAAGAAGGTGCTCAGTTTCATCTCTGTAGCCCCCCGCTCTAGCTTAGTTATTCCATCAAAATATCAGCGTAGAAAATCAGCATTCCAACTAAAACAGCGAGAGTAACACAAACACCACCACAAGAAGGTGCTCAGTTTCATCTCTGTAGCCCCCCGCTCTAGCTTAGTTATTCCATCAAAATATCAGCGTGGAAAATCAGCATTCCAAGAAAAACAGCGAGAGTAACACAAACACCACCACAAGAAGGTGCTCAGTTTCATCTCTGTAGCCCCCCGTTCTAGCTTAGTTATTCCATCAAAATATCAGCGTGGAAAATCAGCATTCCAAGTAAAACAGCGAGAGTAACACAAACACCACCACAAGAAGGTGCTCAGTTTCATCTCTGTAGCCCCCCGCTCTAGCTTAGTTATTCCATCAAAATATCAGCGTGGAAAATCAGCATTCCAAGTAAAACAGCGAGAGTAACACAAACACCACCACAAGAAGGTGCTCAGTTTCATCTCTGTAGCCCCGCTAGCTTAGTTATTCCATCAAAATATCAGCGAGGAAAATCAGCATTCCAAGTAAAACAGCGAGAGTAACACAAACACCACCACAAGAAGGTGCTCAGTTTCATCTCTGCAGCCCCCCGCTCTAGCTTAGTTATTCCATCAAAATATCAGCGTGGAAAATCAGCATTCCAAGTAAAACAGCGAGAGTAACACAAACACCACCACAAGAAGGTGGTCAGTTTCATCTCTGTAGCCCCCCGCTCTAGCTTAGTTATTCCATCAAAATATCAGCGTGGAAAATCAGCATTCCAAGTAAAACAGCGAGAGTAACACAAACACCACCACAAGAAGGTGGTCAGTTTCATCTCTGTAGCCCCCCGCTCTAGCTTAGTTATTCCATCAAAATATCAGCGTGGAAAATCAGCATTCCAAGTAAAACAGCAAGAGTAACACAAGCACCACCACAAGAAGGTGGTCAGTTTCATCTCTGTAGCCCCCCGCTCTAGCTTAGTTATTCCATCAAAATATCAGCGTGGAAAATCAGCATTCCAAGTAAAACAGCGAGAGTACCACAAACACCACCACAAGAAGGTGCTCAGTTTCATCTCTGTAGCCCCCCGCTCTAGCTTAGTTATTCCATCAAAATATCAGCGTGGAAAATCAGCATTCCAAGTAAAACAGCGAGAGTAACACAAACACCACCACAAGAAGGTGGTCAGTTTCATCTCTGTAGCCCCCCGCTCTAGCTTAGTTATTCCATCAAAATATCAGCGTGGAAAGTCAGCATTCCAAGTAAAACAGCGAGAGTAACACAAACACCACCACAAGAAGGTGGTCAGTTTCATCTCTGTAGCCCCCCGCTCTAGCTTAGTTATTCCATCAAAATATCAGCGTGGAAAATCAGCATTCCAAGTAAAACAGCGAGAGTAACACAAACACCACCACAAGAAGGTGCTCAGTTTCATCTCTGTAGCCCCCCGCTCTAGCTTAGTTATTCCATCAAAATATCAGCGTGGAAAATCAGCATTCCAAGTAAAGCAGCGAGAGTAACACAAACACCACCACAAGGAGGTGGTCAGTTTCATCTCTGTAGCCCCCTGCTCTAGCTTAGTTATTCCATCAAAATATCAGCGTGGAAAATCAGCATTCCAAGTAAAACAGCGAGAGTAACACAAACACCACCACAAGAAGGTGGTCAGTTTCATCTCTGTAGCCCCCCGCTCTAGCTTAGTTATTCCATCAAAATATCAGTGTGGAAAATCAGCATTCCAAGTAAAACAGCGAGAGTAACACAAACACCACCACAAGAAGGTGGTCAGTTTCATCTCTGTAGCCCCGCTCTAGCTTAGTTATTCCATCAAAATATCAGCGTGGAAAATCAGCATTTCAAGTAAAACAGCGAGAGTAACACAAACACCACCACAAGAAGGTGGTCAGTTTCATCTCTGTAGCCCCCCGCTCTAGCTTAGTTATTCCATCAAAATATCAGCGTGGAAAATCAGCATTCCAAGTAAAGCAGCGAGAGTAACACAAACACCACCACAAGAAGGTGGTCAGTTTCATCTCTGTAGCCCCCCGCTCTAGCTTAGTTATTCCATCAAAATATCAGCGTGGAAAATCAGCATTCCAAGTAAAACAGCGAGAGTAACACAAACACCACCACAAGAAGGTGGTCAGTTTCATCTCTGTAGCCCCCCGCTCTAGCTTAGTTATTCCATCAAAATATCAGTGTGGAAAATCAGCATTCCAAGTAAAACAGCGAGAGTAACACAAACACCACCACAAGAAGGTGGTCAGTTTCATCTCTGTAGCCCCCCGCTCTAGCTTAGTTATTCCATCAAAATATCAGCGTGGAAAATCAGCATTCCAAGTAAAACAGCGAGAGTAACACAAACACCACCACAAGAAGGTGGTCAGTTTCATCTCTGTAGCCCCCCGCTCTAGCTTAGTTATTCCATCAAAATATCAACGTGGAAAATCAGCATTCCAAGTAAAACAGCGAGAGTAACACAAACACCACCACAAGAAGGTGGTCAGTTTCATCTCTGTAGCCCCCCGCTCTAGCTTAGTTATTCCATCAAAATATCAGCGTGGAAAATCAGCATTCCAAGTAAAACAGCGAGAGTAACACAAACACCACCACAAGATGGTGCTCAGTTTCATCTCTGTAGCCCCCCCGCTCTAGCTTAGTTATTCCATCAAAATATCAGCGTGGAAAATCAGCATTCCAAGTAAAACAGCGAGAGTAACACAAACACCACCACAAGAAGGTGGTCAGTTTCATCTCTGTAGCCCCCCGCTCTAGCTTAGTTATTCCATCAAAATATCAGTGTGGAAAATCAGCATTCCAAGTAAAACAGCGAGAGTAACACAAACACCACCACAAGAAGGTGATCAGTTTCATCTCTGTAGCCCCCCGCTCTAGCTTAGTTATTCCATCAAAATATCAGCGTGGAAAATCAGCATTCCAAGTAAAACAGCGAGAGTAACACAAACACCACCACAAGAAGGTGCTCAGTTTCATCTCTGTAGCCCCCCGCTCTAGCTTAGTTATTCCATCAAAATATCAGCGTGGAAAATCAGCATTCCAAGTAAAACAGCAAGAGTAACACAAACACCACCACAAGAAGGTGGTCAGTTTCATCTCTGTAGCCCCCCGCTCTAGCTTAGTTATTCCATCAAAATATCAGCGTGGAAAATCAGCATTCCAAGTAAAACAGCAAGAGTAACACAAACACCACCACAAGAAGGTGGTCAGTTTCATCTCTGTAGCCCCCGCTCTAGCTTAGTTATTCCATCAAAATATCAGCGTGGAAAATCAGCATTCCAAGTAAAACAGCGAGAGTAACACAAACACCACCACAAGAAGGTGGTCAGTTTCATCTTTGTAGCCCCCCGCTCTAGCTTAGTTATTCCATCAAAATATCAGTGTGGAAAATCAGCATTCCAAGTAAAACAGCGAGAGTAACACAAACACCACCACAAGAAATTGGTCAGTTTCATCTCTGTAGCCCCCCGCTCTAGCTTAGTTATTCCATCAAAATATCAGCGTGGAAAATCAGCATTTCAAGTAAAACAGCGAGAGTAACACAAACACCACCACAAGAAGGTGCTCAGTTTCATCTCTGTAGCCCCCCGCTCTAGCTTAGTTATTCCATCAAAATATCAGCGTGGAAAATCAGCATTCCAAGTAAAACAGTGAGAGTAACACAAACACCACCACAAGAAGGTGGTTCATCTCTGTAGCCCCCCGCTCTAGCTTAGTTATTCCATCAAAATATCAGCGTGGAAAATCAGCGTTCCAAGTAAAACAGCGAGAGTAACACAAACACCACCACAAGAAGGTGGTCAGTTTCATCTCTGTAGCCCCCCGCTCTAGCTTAGTTATTCCATCAAAATATCAGTGTGGAAAATCAGCATTCCAAGTAAAACAGCGAGAGTAACACAAACACCACCACAAGAAGGTGGTCAGTTTCATCTCTGTAGCCCCCCGCTCTAGCTTAGTTATTCCATCAAAATATCAGCGTGGAAAATCAGCATTCCAAGTAAAACAGCGAGAGTAACACAAACACCACCACAAGAAGGTGGTCAGTTTCATCTCTGTAGCCCCCCGCTCTAGCTTAGTTATTCCATCAAAATATCAGCATGGAAAATCAGCATTCCTAGTAAAACAGCGAGAGTAACACAAACACCACCACAAGAAGGTGCTCAGTTTCATCTCTGTAGCCCCCCGCTCTAGCTTAGTTATTCCATCAAAATATCAGCGTGGAAAATCAGCATTCCAAGTAAAACAGCGAGAGTAACACAAACACCACCACAAGAAGGTGGTCAGTTTCATCTCTGTAGCCCCCCGCTCTAGCTTATAGGTTCATAGGTTAGTACTAGGCTAACTGCCCTTGCGAGACATTTTAAGCCTAGCCAATTATCCTCTGTGAGATTCAAACCCTGTACCTTGTGTTTGTAAATCAAACACCTTAACCATTAGGCCACCCTCCCAACCCAGTTAGCATTCCAAGTAAAACAGCGAGAGTAACACAAACAACACCACAAGAAGGTGGTCAGTTTCATCTCTGTAGCCCCCCGCTCTAGCTTAGTTATTCCATCAAAATATCAGTGTGGAAAATCAGCATTCCAAGTAAAACAGCAAGAGTAACACAAACACCACCACAAGAAGGTGGTCAGTTTCATCTCTGTAGCCCCCCGCTCTAGCTTAGTTATTCCATCAAAATATCAGTGTGGAAAATCAGCATTCCAAGTAAAACAGCGAGAGTAACACAAACACCACCACAAGAAGGTGGTCAGTTTCATCTCTGTAGCCCCCCGCTCTAGCTTAGTTATTCCATCAAAATATCAGCGTGGAAAATCAGCATTCCAAGTAAAACAGCGAGAGTAACACAAACACCACCACAAGAAGGTGGTCAGTTTCATCTCTGTAGCCCCGCTCTAGCTTAGTTATTCCATCAAAATATCAGTGTGGAAAATCAGCATTCCAAGTAAAACAGCGAGAGTAACACAAACACCACCACAAGAAGGTGGTCAGTTTCATCTCTGTAGCCCCCCGCTCTAGCTTAGTTATTCCATCAAAATATCAGTGTGGAAAATCAGCATTCCAAGTAAAACAGCGAGAGTAACACAAACACCACCACAAGAAGGTGGTCAGTTTCATCTCTGTAGCCCCCCGCTCTAGCT
The DNA here is from genome assembly GCF_019279795.1 of Protopterus annectens. Taxonomy (NCBI): domain Eukaryota; kingdom Metazoa; phylum Chordata; order Ceratodontiformes; family Protopteridae; genus Protopterus; species Protopterus annectens. The sequence continues at coordinate 1,845,695,192 of NC_056729.1, read as the reverse complement.
TAGTTATTCCATCAAAATATCAGCGTGGAAAATCAGCATTCCAAGTAAAACAGCGAGAGTAACACAAACACCACCACAAGAAGGTGCTCAGTTTCATCTCTGTAGCCCCCCGCTCTAGCTTAGTTATTCCATCAAAATATCAGCGTGGAAAATCAGCATTCCAAGTAAAACAGCGAGAGTAACACAAACACCACCACAAGAAGGTGGTCAGTTTCATCTCTGTAGCCCCCCGCTCTAGCTTAGTTATTCCATCAAATTATCAGCGTGGAAAATCAGCATTCCAAGTAAAACAGCGAGAGTAACACAAACACCACCACAAGAAGGTGCTCAGTTTCATCTCTGTAGCCCCCCGCTCTAGCTTAGTTAGTCCATCAAAATATCAGCGTGGAAAATCAGCATTCCAAGTAAAACAGCGAGAGTAACACAAACACCACCACAAGAAGGTGCTCAGTTTCATCTCTGTAGCCCCCCGCTCTAGCTTAGTTATTCCATCAAAATATCAGCGTGGAAAATCAGCATTCCAAGTAAAACAGCGAGAGTAACACAAACACCACCACAAGAAGGTGGTCAGTTTCATCTCTGTAGCCCCCCGCTCTAGCTTAGTTATTCCATCAAAATATCAGTGTGGAAAATCAGCATTCCAAGTAAAACAGCGAGAGTAACACAAACACCACCACAAGAAGGTGGTCAGTTTCATCTCTGTAGCCCCCCGCTCTAGCTTAGTTATTCCATCAAAATATCAGCGTGGAAAATCAGCGTTTCAAGTAAAACAGCGAGAGTAACACAAACACCACCACAAGAAGGTGGTCAGTTTCATCTCTGTAGCCCCCCGCTCTAGCTTAGTTATTCCATCAAAATATCAGCGTGGAAAATCAGCATTCCAAGTAAAACAGCGAGAGTAACACAAACACCACCACAAGAAGGTGCTCAGTTTCATCTCTGTAACTCCCCGCTCTAGCTTAGTTATTCCATCAAAATATCAGCGTGGAAAATCAGCATTCCAAGTAAAACAGCGAGAGTAACACAAACACCACCACAAGAAGGTGGTCAGTTTCATCTCTGTAGCCCCCCGCTCTAGCTTAGTTATTCCATCAAAATATAAGTGTGGAAAATCAGCATTCCAAGTAAAACAGCGAGAGTAACACAAACACCACCACAAGAAGGTGGTCAGTTTCATCTCTGTAGCCCCCCGCTCTAGCTTAGTTATTCCATCAAAATATCAGCGTGGAAAATCAGCATTCCAAGTAAAACAGCGAGAGTAACACAAACACCACCACAAGAAGGTGCTCCGTTTCATCTCTGTAGCCCCCCGCTCTAGCTTAGTTATTCCATCAAAATATCAGCGTGGAAAATCAGCATTCCAAGTAAAACAGCGAGAGTAACACAAACACCACCACAAGAAGGTGGTCAGTTTCATCTCTGTAGCCCCCCGCTCTAGCTTAGTTATTCCATCAAAATATCAGCGTGGAAAATCAGCATTCCAAGTATAGCATCGAGAGTAACACAAACACCACCACAAGAAGGTGGTCAGTTTCATCTCTGTAGCCCCCCGCTCTAGCTTTGTTATTCCATCAAAATATCAGCGTGGAAAATCAGCATTCCAAGTAAAACAGCGAGAGTAACACAAACACCACCACAAGAAGGTGGTCAGTTTCATCTCTGTAGCCCCCCGCTCTAGCTTAGTTATTCCATCAAAATATCAGCGTGGAAAATCAGCATTCCAAGTAAAACAGCAAGAGTAACACAAACACCACCACAAGAAGGTGGTCAGTTTCATCTCTGTAGCCCCCCGCTCTAGCTTAGTTATTCCATCAAAATATCAGCGTGGAAAATCAGCATTCCAAGTAAAACATCGAGAGTAACACAAACACCACCACAAGAAGGTGGTCAGTTTCATCTCTGTAGCCCCCCGCTCTAGCTTAGTTATTCCATCAAAATATCAGTGTGGAAAATCAGCATTCCAAGTAAAACAGCGAGAGTAACACAAACAACACCACAAGAAGGTGGTCAGTTTCATCTCTGTAGCCCCCCGCTCTAGCTTAGTTATTCCATCAAAATATCAGTGTGGAAAATCAGCATTCCAAGTAAAACAGCAAGAGTAACACAAACACCACAACAAGAAGGTGGACAGTTTCATCTCTGTAGCCCCCCGCTCTAGCTTAGTTATTCCATCAAAATATCAGTGTGGAAAATCAGCATTCCAAGTAAAACAGCGAGAGTAACACAAACACCACCACAAGAAGGTGGTCAGTTTCATCTCTGTAGCCCCCCGCTCTAGCTTAGTTATTCCATCAAAATATCAGCGTGGAAAATCAGCATTCCAAGTAAAACAGCGAGAGTAACACAAACACCACCACAAGAAGGTGGTCAGTTTCATCTCTGTAGCCCCGCTCTAGCTTAGTTATTCCATCAAAATATCAGCGTGGAAAATCAGCATTCCAAGTAAAACAGCGAGAGTAACACAAACACCACCACAAGAAGGTGCTCAGTTTCATCTCTGTAGCCCCCCGCTCTAGCTTAGTTATTCCATCAAAATATCAGCGTGGAAAATCAGCATTCCAAGTAAAACAGCGAGAGTAACACAAACACCACCACAGGAAGGTGCTCAGTTTCATCTCTGTAGCCCCCCGCTCTAGCTTAGTTATTCCATCAAAATATCAGTGTGGAAAATCAGCATTCCAAGTAAAACAGCGAGAGTAACACAAACACCACCACAAGAAGGTGGTCAGTTTCATCTCTGTAGCCCCCCGCTCTAGCTTAGTTATTCCATCAAAATATCAGCGTGGAAAATCAGCATTCCAAGTAAAACAGCGAGAGTAACACAAACACCACCACAAGAAGGTGGTCAGTTTCATCTCTGTAGCCCCTCGCTCTAGCTTAGTTATTCCATCAAAATATCAGCGTGGAAAATCAGCATTCCAAGTAAAACAGCGAGAGTAACACAAACACCACGACAAGAAGGTGATCAGTTTCATCTCTGTAGCCCCCCGCTCTAGCTTAGTTATTCCATCAAAATATCAGTGTGGAAAATCAGCATTCCAAGTAAAACAGCGAGAGTAACACAAACACCACCACAAGAAGGTGGTCAGTTTCATCTCTGTAGCCCCCCGCTCTAGCTTAGTTAGCATTCCAAGTAAAACAGCGAGAGTAACACAAACACCACCACAAGAAGGTGGTCAGTTTCATCTCTGTAGCCCCCCGCTCTAGCTTAGTTATTCCATCAAAATATCAGCGTGGAAAATCAGCATTCCAAGTAAAACAGTGAGAGTAACACAAACACCACCACAAGAAGGTGGTCAGTTTCATCTCTGTAGCCCCCCGCTCTAGCTTAGTTATTCCATCAAAATATCAGTGTGGAAAATCAGCATTCCAAGTAAAACAGCGAGAGTAACACAAACACCACCACAAGAAGGTGGTCAGTTTCATCTCTGTAGCCCCCCGCTCTAGCTTAGTTATTCCATCAAAATATCAGTGTGGAAAATCAGCATTCCAAGTAAAACAGCGAGAGTAACACAAACACCACCACAAGAAGGTGGTCAGTTTCATCTCTGTAGCCCCCCGCTCTAGCTTAGTTATTCCATCAAAATATCAGTGTGGAAAATCAGCATTCCAAGTAAAACAGCGAGAGTAACACAAACACCACCACAAGAAGGTGGTCAGTTTCATCTCTGTAGCCCCCCGCTCTAGTTCTTCCATCATAATATCAGCGTGGAAAATCAGCATTCCAAGTAAAACAGCGAGAGTAACACAAACACCACCACAAGAAGGTGGTCAGTTTCATCTCTGTAGCCCCCCGCTCTAGCTTAGTTATTCCATCAAAATATCAGCGTGGAAAATCAGCATTCCAAGTAAAACAGCGAGAGTAACACAAACACCACCACAAGAAGGTGGTCAGTTTCATCTTTGTAGCCCCCCGCTCTAGCTTAGTTATTCCATCAAAATATCAGTGTGGAAAATCAGCATTCCAAGTAAAACAGCGAGAGTAACACAAACACCACCACAAGAAGGTGCTCAGTTTCATCTCTGTAGCCCCCCGCTCTAGCTTAGTTTTTCCATCAAAATATCAGCGTGGAAAATCAGCATTCCAAGTAAAACAGCGAGAGTAACACAAACACCACCACAAGAAGGTGGTCAGTTTCATCTCTGTAGCCCCCCGCTCTAGCTTAGTTATTCCATCAAAATATCAGCGTGGAAAATCAGCATTCCAAGTAAAACAGCGAGAGTAACACAAACACCACCACAAGAAGGTGGTCAGTTTCATCTCTGTAGCCCCCCGCTCTAGCTTAGTTATTACATCAAAATATCAGCGTGGAAAATCAGCATTCCAAGTAAAACAGCGAGAGTAACAAAAACACCACCACAAGAAGGTGGTCAGTTTCATCTCTGTAGCCCCCCGCTCTAGCTTAGTTATTCCATCAAAATATCAGCGTGGAAAATCAGCATTCCAAGTAAAACAGCGAGAGTAACACAAACACCACCACAAGAAGGTGGTCAGTTTCATCTCTGTAGCCCCGCTCTAGCTTAGTTATTCCATCAAAATATCAGTGTGGAAAATCAGCATTCCAAGTAAAACAGCGAGAGTAACACAAACACCACCACAAGAAGGTGCTCAGTTTCATCTCTGTAGCCCCCCGCTCTAGCTTAGTTATTCCATCAAAATATCAGTGTGGAAAATCAGCATTCCAAGTAAAACAGCGAGAGTAACACAAACACCACCACAAGAAGGTGGTCAGTTTCATCTCTGTAGCCCCCCGCTCTAGCTTAGTTATTCCATCAAAATATCAGTGTGGAAAATCAGCATTCCAAGTAAAACAGCGAGAGTAACACAAACACCACCACAAGAAGGTGGTCAGTTTCATCTCTGTAGCCCCCCGCTCTAGCTTAGTTATTCCATCAAAATATCAGCGTGGAAAATCAGCATTCCAAGTAAAACAGCGAGAGTAACACAAACACCACAACAAGAAGGTGGTCAGTTTCATCTCTGTAGCCCCCCGCTCTAGCTTAGTTATTCCATCAAAATATCAGTGTGGAAAATCAGCATTCCAAGTAAAACAGCGAGAGTAACACAAGCACCACCACAAGAAGGTGGTCAGTTTCATCTCTGTAGCCCCCCGCTCTAGCTTAGTTATTCCATCAAAATATCAGCGTGGAAAATCAGCATTCCAAGTAAAACAGCGAGAGTAACACAAACACCACCACAAGAAGGTGCTCAGTTTCATCTCTGTAGCCCCCCGCTCTAGGTTAGTTATTCCATCAAAATATCAGCGTGGAAAATCAGCATTCCAAGTAAAACAGCGAGAGTAACACAAACACCACCACAAGAAGGTGGTCAGTTTCATCTCTGTAGCCCCCGCTCTAGCTTAGTTATTCCATCAAAATATCAGCGTGGAAAATCAGCATTCCAAGTAAAACAGCGAGAGTAACACAAACACCACCACAAGAAGGTGCTCAGTTTCATCTCTGTAGCCCCGCTCTAGCTTAGTTATTCCATCAAAATATCAGTGTGGAAAATCAGCATTCCAAGTAAAACAGCGAGAGTAACACAAACACCACCACAAGAAGGTGGTCAGTTTCATCTCTGTAGCCCCCCCGCTCTAGCTTAGTTAGCATTCCAAGTAAAACAGCGAGAGTAACACAAACACCACCACAAGAAGGTGGTCAGTTTCATCTCTGTAGCCCCCCGCTCTAGCTTAGTTATTCCATCAAAATAGCGTGGAAAATCAGCATTCCAAGTAAAACAGCGAGAGTAACACAAACACCACCACAAGAAGGTGGTCAGTTTCATCTCTGTAGCCCCGCTCTAGCTTAGTTATTCCATCAAAATATCAGCGTGGAAAATCAGCATTTCAAGTAAAACAGCGACAGTAACACAAACACCACCACAAGAAGGTGCTCAGTTTCATCTCTGTAGCCCCCCGCTCTAGCTTAGTTATTCCATCAAAATATCAGCGTGGAAAATCAGCATTCCAAGTAAAACAGCGAGAGTAACACAAACACCACCACAAGAAGGTGCTCAGTTTCATCTCTGTAGCCCCCCGCTCTAGCTTAGGTATTCCATCAAAATATCAGCGTGGAAAATCAGCATTCCAAGTAAAACAGCGAGAGTAACAAACACCACCACAAGAAGGTGGTCAGTTTCATCTCTGTAGCCCCCCGCTCTAGCTTAGTTAGCATTCCAAGTAAAACAGCGAGAGTAACACAAACACCACCACAAGAAGGTGGTCAGTTTCATCTCTGTAGCCCCCCGCTCTATCTTAGTTATTCCATCAAAATATCAGCGTGGAAAATCAGCATTCCAAGTAAAACAGCGAGAGTAACACAAACACCACCACACGAAGGTGCTCAGTTTCATCTCTGTAGCCCCCCGCTCTAGCTTAGTTATTCCATCAAAATATCAGAGTGGAAAATCAGCATTCCAAGTAAAACAGCGAGAGTAACACAAACACCACCACAAGAAGGTGGTCAGTTTCATCTCTGTAGCCCCGCTCTAGCTTAGTTATTCCATCAAAATATCAGTGTGGAAAATCAGCATTCCAAGTAAAACAGCGAGAGTAACACAAACACCACCACAAGAAGGTGGTCAGTTTCATCTCTGTAGCCCCCCGCTCTAGCTTAGTTATTCCATCAAAATATCAGCGTGGAAAATCAGCATTCCAAGTAAAACAGCGAGAGTAACACAAACACCACCACAAGAAGGTGCTCAGTTTCATCTCTGTAGCCCCCCGCTCTAGCTTAGTTATTCCATCAAAATATCAGCGTGGAAAATCAGCATTCCAAGTAAAACAGCAAGAGTAACACAAACACCACCACAAGAAGGTGCTCAGTTTCATCTCTGTAGCCCCCCGCTCTAGCTTAGTTATTCCATCAAAATATCAGCTTGGAAAATCAGCATTCCAAGTAAAACAGCGAGAGTAACACAAACACCACCACAAGAAGGTGCTCAGTTTCATCTCTGTAGCCCCGCGCTCTAGCTTAGTTATTCCATCAAAATATCAGCGTGGAAAATCAGCATTCCAAGTAAAATAGCGAGAGTAACACAAACACCACCACAAGAAGGTGCTCAGTTTCATCTCTGTAGCCCCCCGCTCTAGCTTCGTTATTCCATCAAAATATCAGCGTGGAAAATCAGCATTCCAAGTAAAACAGCGAGAGTAACACAAACACCACCACAAGAAGGTGGTCAGTTTCATCTCTGTAGCCCCCCGCTCTAGCTTAGTTATTCTATCAAAATATCAGCGTGGAAAATCAGCATTCCGAGTAAAACAGCGAGAGTAACACAAACACCACCACAAGAAGGTGGTCAGTTTCATCTCTGTAGCCCCCCGCTCTAGCTTAGTTAGCATTCCAAGTAAAACAGCAAGAGTAACACAAACACCACCACAAGATGGTGGTCAGTTTCGTCTCTGTAGCCCCCCGCTCTAGCTTAGTTATTCCATCAAAATATCAGTGTGGAAAATCAGCATTCCAAGTAAAACAGCAAGAGTAACACAAACACCACCACAAGAAGGTGGTCAGTTTCATCTCTGTAGCCCCCCGCTCTAGCTTAGTTATTCCATCAAAATATCAGCGTGGAAAATCAGCATTCCAAGTAAAACAGCGAGAGTAACACAAACACCACCACAAGAAGGTGGTCAGTTTCATCTCATAAGCACCCATCTCTAGCTTAGTTATTCCATCAAAATATCAGCGTGGAAAATCAGCATTCCAAGTAAAACAGCGAGAGTAACACAAACACCACCACAAGAAGGTGGTCAGTTTCATCTCTGTAGCCCCCCGCTCTAGCTTAGTTATTCCATCAAAATATCAGCGTGGAAAATCAGCATTCCAAGTATAGCATCGAGAGTAACACAAACACCACCACAAGAAGGTGCTCAGTTTCATCTCTGTAGCCCCCCGCTCTAGCTTTGTTATTCCATCAAAATATCAGCGTGGAAAATCAGCATTCCAAGTAAAACAGCGAGAGTAACACAAACACCACCACAAGAAGGTGGTCAGTTTCATCTCTGTAGCCCCCCGCTCTAGCTTAGTTATTCCATCAAAATATCAGCGTGGAAAATCAGCATTCCAAGTAAAACAGCAAGAGTAACACAAACACCACCACAAGAAGGTGGTCAGTTTCATCTCTGTAGCCCCCCGCTCTAGCTTAGTTATTCCATCAAAATATCAGCGTGGAAAATCAGCATTCCAAGTAAAACATCGAGAGTAACACAAACACCACCACAAGAAGGTGGTCAGTTTCATCTCTGTAGCCCCCCGCTCTAGCTTAGTTATTCCATCAAAATATCAGTGTGGAAAATCAGCATTCCAAGTAAAACAGCGAGAGTAACACAAACAACACCACAAGAAGGTGGTCAGTTTCATCTCTGTAGCCCCCCGCTCTAGCTTAGTTATTCCATCAAAATATCAGTGTGGAAAATCAGCATTCCAAGTAAAACAGCAAGAGTAACACAAACACCACCACAAGAAGGTGGACAGTTTCATCTCTGTAGCCCCCCGCTCTAGCTTAGTTATTCCATCAAAATATCAGTGTGGAAAATCAGCATTCCAAGTAAAACAGCGAGTAACACAAACACCACCACAAGAAGGTGGTCAGTTTCATCTCTGTAGCCCCCCGCTCTAGCTTAGTTATTCCATCAAAATATCAGCGTGGAAAATCAGCATTCCAAGTAAAACAGCGAGAGTAACACAAACACCACCACAAGAAGGTGGTCAGTTTCATCTCTGTAGCCCCCCGCTCTAGCTTAGTTATTCCATCAAAATATCAGCGTGGAAAATCAGCATTCCAAGTAAAACAGCGAGAGTAACACAAACACCACCACAAGAAGGTGCTCAGTTTCATCTCTGTAGCCCCGCTCTAGCTTAGTTATTCCATCAAAATATCAGCGTGGAAAATCAGCATTCCAAGTAAAACAGCGAGAGTAACACAAACACCACCACAGGAAGGTGCTCAGTTTCATCTCTGTAGCCCCCCGCTCTAGCTTAGTTATTCCATCAAAATATCAGTGTGGAAAATCAGCATTCCAAGTAAAACAGCGAGAGTAACACAAACACCACCACAAGAAGGTGGTCAGTTTCATCTCTGTAGCCCCCCGCTCTAGCTTAGTTATTCCATCAAAATATCAGCGTGGAAAATCAGCATTCCAAGTAAAACAGCGAGAGTAACACAAACACCACCACAAGAAGGTGGTCAGTTTCATCTCTGTAGCCCTCGCTCTAGCTTAGTTATTCCATCAAAATATCAGCGTGGAAAATCAGCATTCCAAGTAAAACAGCGAGAGTAACACAAACACCACGACAAGAAGGTGATCAGTTTCATCTCTGTAGCCCCCCGCTCTAGCTTAGTTATTCCATCAAAATATCAGTGTGGAAAATCAGCATTCCAAGTAAAACAGCGAGAGTAACACAAACACCACCACAAGAAGGTGGTCAGTTTCATCTCTGTAGCCCCCCGCTCTAGCTTAGTTAGCATTCCAAGTAAAACAGCGAGAGTAACACAAACACCACCACAAGAAGGTGGTCAGTTTCATCTCTGTAGCCCCCCGCTCTAGCTTAGTTATTCCATCAAAATATCAGCGTGGAAAATCAGCATTCCAAGTAAAACAGCGAGAGTAACACAAACACCACCACAAGAAGGTGCTCAGTTTCATCTCTGTAGCCCCCCGCTCTAGCTTAGTTATTCCATCAAAATATCAGCGTGGAAAATCAGCATTCCAAGTAAAACAGCGAGAGTAACACAAACACCATCACAAGAAGGTGGTCAGTTTCATCTCTGTAGCCCCCCGCTCTAGCTTAGTTATTCCATCAAAATATCAGTGTGGAAAATCAGCATTCCAAGTAAAACAGCGAGAGTAACACAAACACCACCACAAGAAGGTGGTCAGTTTCATCTCTGTAGCCCCCCGCTCTAGCTTAGTTATTCCATCAAAATATCAGTGTGGAAAATCAGCATTCCAAGTAAAACAGCGAGTAACACAAACACCACCACAAGAAGGTGGTCAGTTTCATCTCTGTAGCCCCGCTCTAGCTTAGTTATTCCATCAAAATATCAGTGTGGAAAATCAGCATTCCAAGTAAAACAGCGAGAGTAACACAAACACCACCACAAGAAGGTGGTCAGTTTCATCTCTGTAGCCCCGCTCTAGTTCTTCCATCATAATATCAGCGTGGAAAATCAGCATTCCAAGTAAAACAGCGAGAGTAACACAAACACCACCACAAGAAGGTGGTCAGTTTCATCTCTGTAGCCCCCCGCTCTAGCTTAGTTATTCCATCAAAATATCAGCGTGGAAAATCAGCATTCCAAGTAAAACAGCGAGAGTAACACAAACACCACCACAAGAAGGTGGTCAGTTTCATCTTTGTAGCCCCCCGCTCTAGCTTAGTTATTCCATCAAAATATCAGTGTGGAAAATCAGCATTCCAAGTAAAACAGCGAGAGTAACACAAACACCACCACAAGAAGGTGCTCAGTTTCATCTCTGTAGCCCCCCGCTCTAGCTTAGTTTTTCCATCAAAATATCAGCGTGGAAAATCAGCATTCCAAGTAAAACAGCGAGAGTAACACAAACACCACCACAAGAAGGTGGTCAGTTTCATCTCTGTAGCCCCCCGCTCTAGCTTAGTTATTCCATCAAAATATCAGCGTGGAAAATCAGCATTCCAAGTAAAACAGCGAGAGTAACACAAACACCACCACAAGAAGGTGGTCAGTTTCATCTCTGTAGCCCCCCGCTCTAGCTTAGTTATTACATCAAAATATCAGCGTGGAAAATCAGCATTCCAAGTAAAACAGCGAGAGTAACAAAAACACCACCACAAGAAGGTGGTCAGTTTCATCTCTGTAGCCCCCCGCTCTAGCTTAGTTATTCCATCAAAATATCAGCGTGGAAAATCAGCATTCCAAGTAAAACAGCGAGAGTAACACAAACACCACCACAAGAAGGTGGTCAGTTTCATCTCTGTAGCCCCCCGCTCTAGCTTAGTTATTCCATCAAAATATCAGTGTGGAAAATCAGCATTCCAAGTAAAACAGCGAGAGTAACACAAACACCACCACAAGAAGGTGCTCAGTTTCATCTCTGTAGCCCCCCGCTCTAGCTTAGTTATTCCATCAAAATATCAGCGTGGAAAATCAGCATTCCAAGTAAAACAGCGAGAGTAACACAAACACCACCACAAGAAGGTGGTCAGTTTCATCTCTGTAGCCCCCCGCTCTAGCTTAGTTATTCCATCAAAATATCAGTGTGGAAAATCAGCATTCCAAGTAAAACAGCGAGAGTAACACAAACACCACCACAAGAAGGTGGTCAGTTTCATCTCTGTAGCCCCCCGCTCTAGCTTAGTTATTCCATCAAAATATCAGCGTGGAAAATCAGCATTCCAAGTAAAACAGCGAGAGTAACACAAACACCACAACAAGAAGGTGGTCAGTTTCATCTCTGTAGCCCCCCGCTCTAGCTTAGTTATTCCATCAAAATATCAGTGTGGAAAATCAGCATTCCAAGTAAAACAGCGAGAGTAACACAAGCACCACCACAAGAAGGTGGTCAGTTTCATCTCTGTAGCCCCCCGCTCTAGCTTAGTTATTCCATCAAAATATCAGCGTGGAAAATCAGCATTCCAAGTAAAACAGCGAGAGTAACACAAACACCACCACAAGAAGGTGCTCAGTTTCATCTCTGTAGCCCCCCGCTCTAGGTTAGTTATTCCATCAAAATATCAGCGTGGAAAATCAGCATTCCAAGTAAAACAGCGAGAGTAACACAAACACCACCACAAGAAGGTGGTCAGTTTCATCTCTGTAGCCCCCGCTCTAGCTTAGTTATTCCATCAAAATATCAGCGTGGAAAATCAGCATTCCAAGTAAAACAGCGAGAGTAACACAAACACCACCACAAGAAGGTGCTCAGTTTCATCTCTGTAGCCCCCCGCTCTAGCTTAGTTATTCCATCAAAATATCAGTGTGGAAAATCAGCATTCCAAGTAAAACAGCGAGAGTAACACAAACACCACCACAAGAAGGTGGTCAGTTTCATCTCTGTAGCCCCCCCGCTCTAGCTTAGTTAGCATTCCAAGTAAAACAGCGAGAGTAACACAAACACCACCACAAGAAGGTGGTCAGTTTCATCTCTGTAGCCCCCCGCTCTAGCTTAGTTATTCCATCAAAATAGCGTGGAAAATCAGCATTCCAAGTAAAACAGCGAGAGTAACACAAACACCACCACAAGAAGGTGGTCAGTTTCATCTCTGTAGCCCCCCGCTCTAGCTTAGTTATTCCATCAAAATATCAGCGTGGAAAATCAGCATTTCAAGTAAAACAGCGACAGTAACACAAACACCACCACAAGAAGGTGCTCAGTTTCATCTCTGTAGCCCCCCGCTCTAGCTTAGTTATTCCATCAAAATATCAGCGTGGAAAATCAGCATTCCAAGTAAAACAGCGAGAGTAACACAAACACCACCACAAGAAGGTGCTCAGTTTCATCTCTGTAGCCCCCCGCTCTAGCTTAGGTATTCCATCAAAATATCAGCGTGGAAAATCAGCATTCCAAGTAAAACAGCGAGAGTAACAAACACCACCACAAGAAGGTGGTCAGTTTCATCTCTGTAGCCCCCCGCTCTAGCTTAGTTAGCATTCCAAGTAAAACAGCGAGAGTAACACAAACACCACCACAAGAAGGTGGTCAGTTTCATCTCTGTAGCCCCCCGCTCTATCTTAGTTATTCCATCAAAATATCAGCGTGGAAAATCAGCATTCCAAGTAAAACAGCGAGAGTAACACAAACACCACCACACGAAGGTGCTCAGTTTCATCTCTGTAGCCCCCCGCTCTAGCTTAGTTATTCCATCAAAATATCAGAGTGGAAAATCAGCATTCCAAGTAAAACAGCGAGAGTAACACAAACACCACCACAAGAAGGTGGTCAGTTTCATCTCTGTAGCCCCTCGCTCTAGCTTAGTTATTCCATCAAAATATCAGTGTGGAAAATCAGCATTCCAAGTAAAACAGCGAGAGTAACACAAACACCACCACAAGAAGGTGGTCAGTTTCATCTCTGTAGCCCCCCGCTCTAGCTTAGTTATTCCATCAAAATATCAGCGTGGAAAATCAGCATTCCAAGTAAAACAGCGAGAGTAACACAAACACCACCACAAGAAGGTGCTCAGTTTCATCTCTGTAGCCCCCCGCTCTAGCTTAGTTATTCCATCAAAATATCAGCGTGGAAAATCAGCATTCCAAGTAAAACAGCAAGAGTAACACAAACACCACCACAAGAAGGTGCTCAGTTTCATCTCTGTAGCCCCCCGCTCTAGCTTAGTTATTCCATCAAAATATCAGCTTGGAAAATCAGCATTCCAAGTAAAACAGCGAGAGTAACACAAACACCACCACAAGAAGGTGCTCAGTTTCATCTCTGTAGCCCCGCGCTCTAGCTTAGTTATTCCATCAAAATATCAGCGTGGAAAATCAGCATTCCAAGTAAAATAGCGAGAGTAACACAAACACCACCACAAGAAGGTGCTCAGTTTCATCTCTGTAGCCCCCCGCTCTAGCTTCGTTATTCCATCAAAATATCAGCGTGGAAAATCAGCATTCCAAGTAAAACAGCGAGAGTAACACAAACACCACCACAAGAAGGTGGTCAGTTTCATCTCTGTAGCCCCCCGCTCTAGCTTAGTTAGCATTCCAAGTAAAACAGCAAGAGTAACACAAACACCACCACAAGATGGTGGTCAGTTTCGTCTCTGTAGCCCCCCGCTCTAGCTTAGTTATTCCATCAAAATATCAGTGTGGAAAATCAGCATTCCAAGTAAAACAGCAAGAGTAACACAAACACCACCACAAGAAGGTGGTCAGTTTCATCTCTGTAGCCCCGCTCTAGCTTAGTTATTCCATCAAAATATCAGCGTGGAAAATCAGCATTCCAAGTAAAACAGCGAGAGTAACACAAACACCACCACAAGAAGGTGGTCAGTTTCATCTCATAAGCACCCATCTCTAGCTTAGTTATTCCATCAAAATATCAGCGTGGAAAATCAGCATTCCAAGTAAAACAGCGAGAGTAACACAAACACCACCACAAGAAGGTGGTCAGTTTCATCTCTGTAGCCCCCCGCTCTAGCTTAGTTATTCCATCAAAATATCAGCGTGGAAAATCAGCATTCCAAGTAAAACAGCGAGAGTAACACAAACACCACCACAAGAAGGTGGTCAGTTTCATCTCTGTAGCCCCCCGCTCTAGCTTAGTTATTCCATCAAAATATCAGCGTGGAAAATCAGCATTCCAAGTAAAACGGCGAGAGTAACACAAACACCACCACAAGAAGGTGGTCAGTTTCATCTCTGTAGCCCCCCGCTCTAGCTTAGTTATTCCATCAAAATATCAGCGTGGAAAATCAGCATTCCAAGTAAAACAGCGAGAGTAACAGAAACACCACCACAAGAAGGTGGTCAGTTTCATCTCTGTAGCCCCCCGCTCTAGCCTAGTTATTCCATCAAAATATCAGTGTGGAAAATCAGCATTCTAAGTAAAACAGCGAGAGTAACACAAACACCACCACAAGAAGGTGGTCAGTTTCATCTCTGTAGCCCCCCGCTCTAGCTTAGTTATTCCATCAAAATATCAGCGTGGAAAATCAGCATTCCAAGTAAAACAGCGAGAGAAACACAAACACCACCACAAGAAGGTGGTCAGTTTCATCTCTGTAGCCCCCCGCTCTAGCTTAGTTATTCCATCAAAATATCAGCGTGGAAAATCAGCATTCCAAGTAAAACAGCGAGAGTAACACAAACACCACCACAAGAAGGTGGTCAGTTTCATCTCTGTAGCCCCCCGCTCTAGCTTAGTTATTCCATCAAAATATCAGCGTGGAAAATCAGCATTCCAAGTAAAACAGCGAGAGTAACACAAACACCACCTCAAGAAGGTGGTCAGTTTCATCTCTGTAGCCCCCTGCTCTAGCTTAGTTAGCATTCCAAGTAAAACAGCGGGAGTAACACAAACACCACCACAAGAAGGTGGTCAGTTTCATCTCTGTAGCCCCCCGCTCTAGCTTAGTTTTTCCATTAAACTGTTTTTTTTTTGTTGCATTTATTGCACATTCTAACTTGCACCTCATGCATGCATACATTCACTCCAAATTCAGGAATAGAGGTTTCAAAAGCAGTGCCTTTAAAATATGGGACTACAGCTGCTACCTGGAGAATATCCCACCATCCACAATAATGGACATCCCAGTAAGAGGCCAGGAAGGCGACAGCTTGAGCCAGTGGTCACAAGGCCTGCAGAATTCAAAATAATTTAAGAATTGCATTGTGGAGTGGAGACTTCTTGGGGAACGATATGACATAAGAGTTTACATGCTGGATGAGTGCTGAGAAGCTGAGAAATGTTTAATTAGTAAGCATCAACAAAGCCTTTACTACATACATATATGCAGATGTTAAACTGCTTTCAAGTCCTGTGCATCCTCAGATTGTGTATGCCTTGCAATTTGATCCAAAGGCTTCATGGGCTAGTATTGCTTATAATGTAGTCAGGCAGGAGGCATATTGATTTAATGATACTATGTTGAATGAACAGACAGTTTTTGTCTGTGTAGCAGAGCATGTTACCTCCTTTTGTCTTAGAGTCCAGTGAACAACCTTATGCTTCTTTAAAATAAATCCTGCTTATTGAGAAAACACTGCAGAGTGTTAAAATGACTACCAGAAATGAGTATACCTCAACTCCAGATAGAGTAAAATACTGCATGTACTTTGAGACCAGCTAGAATTTCCTTTTCATTGTTATATTTATTACTTTTAACAAAGGGGGTTATAGTAATGGTAGTGTGCTAAGTGTTGTAATGTATACCTTGCCCTGTTACAAGAGTAGTTACAGAGAGTTAAAAAACAAATGGAAATACCCACATACAAGTAACCTATCCAAGG
Source organism: Protopterus annectens (assembly GCF_019279795.1). NCBI lineage: Eukaryota > Metazoa > Chordata > Ceratodontiformes > Protopteridae > Protopterus > Protopterus annectens. The sequence goes on along the minus strand of NC_056729.1, from coordinate 1,845,679,258 downwards.
AATTGTCCTACGATGTGGATTAACTGAGTATAGTCACATGAATATGATTTCTTCGATGCTTTATTTCAGTCTAGTATTTAATTGTGGTTCATTTTCAGAGAAGACTTTGACATCTATTAATAGTCTTAACTATGCAGAAGAATAAAAACGACAAAAGTAAAGAAAGGAGATGTAAAACATTTCCAATATTAATAATCATCTGCAGTGTGCCCATGAGCTCACTAAAACACAATATAATGCATTCTAATACAAACATGTTACCTTACTGCAAACAAAATGCCATTAAATTAGTGTTTTGTTTCTACATTTTCCACTAACAGTAGACTTATTTTACTGCAGACTGGATATGATTTTCTGGTATTAGATTTCTAGAGTGGACACATTGCAGGTTTCCCATCCCCAGTATCTATTAACCACAGTGCACCCCCACACCAGTTAAGCTGGAACACACACAAAATAAATGGGTGGAACCACATCTTGTGTACTCTGCTCCTTCCCCTATCAGAAGGCACTGTCCGGACCCAGGCTACTGGGGCATAATTATTAATATCCCCCTATCTCCAAATTATTAAGGATCAGTGTGCAAGTGAAGTGTAACTCTGCATCGGTGATTAAGCCGGTCTGCTACGAATGTAAGCAAGATCAAAATGTGTGCACAAGACCCACAAAACAATAAGTTAGCCTTAGGGAGCAGCTTGATTTAAACAGCTAGTTGCAGTCACTGAAAATAGTACTAGTCTAACATGTGCAGATTTTTAAATATTCAAAAAAATCATTCCATTCCACAAGTTAGCCTTATGGAGCAGTGTGCACACACTACAAAACACAATTTAAACAGCTAGTTGCAGTCACTGAAAGTGAAAATATCTCCTCTCCGGGCCAGCTGGTGAATCTGGGAATCTTGAGGCAATGTTATAACTGCCTCATGTACACAGACAACCCTCTCCTCCTCCCACATAACACAAATACTTGCGAGAGATGCAGCTATTTAGCCAAACTGGAGGCTGAGCTCTCTCAACTCAGGACTGGCAAGACCAGACAGGAGGAGAAGGCAACTACACACACCACAAAACCAGCCTCACATAATGCTACCACACCACTGAATCAAACACATAAACACACAAAGACATACTCGGAGGCTCTAAACAGCAGAGGCCTCCAAAGCAGACACCCAAACAACTGCTACCTCAAGACACCCCACAAGCAACACACAAACCACAAAAGCAGTGTGCAAAGCAGTCACAGCCCTTAAGGCCAAATACAACACCAAACATACTTGTCATAGGTGACTCCATAGTCAGACACACTGACGTCCCACTCACCAGGCTGAACAAGGAGAGGGTCACAGTAAGCTGCCTATCGGGTGCTAGAATCCGCCACATAACACAAGCACTCTGGTCACTCCACGGCAAGTACAAATATGACACAGTCATTGTCCATGCTGGTGTGAACGACCTGAGACGTACCTCCCTGGACTACATGAAAAGAGACATAGAGGAGCTCTCTTATGTAGCCCAGGCAGGTATGACCCTGACCCTGAGCAGTATCCTTCCTTCACCAAGAATGATGCCACAATATAGAGACAAGATGATCAGCTTTAACAATTGGCTTAATGTTTGGTGTCATTCAAAGGGGATCCAGTGTCTGTCTGCCTGGGATGACATGCTTGACAAAGCCACGCTGCTTCGCAAGGGACGGCTTGCACCTGTCACCCCTGGGATTCCGGATATTGGCTAAGGCTCTTGCCACCCCCATAGTGCCTTTTTTAGGCAAGGCTCAAATTCTAAACCTACCACCCTAGAAAACAAAAATGGGAAGAAACTGAGGGTAATGCTGCTCAATGCCAGAAGTCTAAATCTCAAAATGCACGCACTCGAGGCCCTTCTCAGTATGGAGAACATCGATGTCTGTGCTGTAACTGAAACCTGGTTCAAGGCTCCTGAGAGCACCCCGGCACTATTAGGTTTTACCTCATATCATGCATTCCGCCCCAAAACCCGGACCACACTACAAAAGGAGGGGGTGTATCCATATTCATAAAGGATACCCACACCTCCAGGTTGGTGGCAACGCACGAAGCTTCCGAAACCATCCAGGTGCATCTAACCATAGGCAAAACTGCTCTACAAATTGTAGCATGCTACAGGCCACCCTCTCAAACTCAGGAACCCCACACAGCCTTCCTGAAGACACTGGAGGGTATAAATGTATCTCCAAACACCATCATATTGGGTGACTTCAACTACCCGAATATAGACTGGGAACATTACTCAAGCCCTAACTTTCTAGCCCAACGGTTCCTGGAGTTCATAAATTCAAATGCCATGGAACAGCTAGTCACTGTTCCCACGAGAGGAGAAAATATACTAGATCTCATTATCACTAACATGGGGACAAAATGCTCCACACCGGAAGTATATCCCTCATTGGTGAGATCTGATCATAAACTAATCTCACTGGAAATCCACATCCCGCCCCCACCCCAAACAAAAAAGACCACAGTGAAGAACTTCTCTAAAGCAAACTTCACACTACTCAAGACTGGTGTGGTATCCTTCAAGACCCCTGAGCCAGTGGAAACCACAACCCAAGCTGCGGAAGCCCTTACAAATGCCTTCTATGAACACCTCCAGGACTGCATGGATCAGGCAATCCCAAATAAAACCAAGACTCTTTCCACAAAGGGCAAACGTCCATTCTGGTGGACCCCAGCCATTAACAAACTTTACAATAAGAGGAGAAAGCTATTACATGATAGAACAAAATCCATAAAAGGGAAGTCACCCCTGATCATTATTAGTAAAAAAAATATGAGCACTCATAAAATCAACTAAGGCCAATTTTGAGAGAAAAATTGCCATGGATTCAAAGGACAATCATAAGGCCTTTTTCAGCTATGTTAGGAACCTGGGTGTAAACTCCCAGATATGCTCAGAATTAGTCCAAAATGATACAAAAATCACTGAACCCACAGACATTGCCAACATACTGGCAGACAGGTTCAATGCAAACTTCACCCCCCTCTCCCCCCCTAAAGGAGAGATAACTATCCCAGCATAGTGTAGCCTCCCAGACATCTCAAATGTGCAGGTGAAAGCTGCTCTCTCTAAAGCTAAAAACACAGCATCAATGGGACCGGATGGTGTCCCCGGCTGTGTGCTACACGAGCTAAATGAGGAATTAAACCCGCACATAAGGCAGCTGTTTAATCTCAGCCTTACCACAGGATACATGCCCAAGGAGTGGCGTACGGCAACTGTGGTCCCACTCCACAAAGGCGGTGCCTCTACGGACCCTGGTAATTACCGCCCCATAAGCTTAACAAGTCTAGTCTGCAAAGCTATGGAGAGGATCATAATGGAGCTCATAAACAAAGATATAGGGGACTTGCAGACATTGGACCCGACCCAGTTTGGCTTTGTCAAGGGAAGATCATGCCTTTTGAACTTGGTCGACTTCTTTGAAACAGTCACCAAGGCCACTCGGGTATTGTAGAAAAACTTACCAGCTTAAATGTAAACCCATATGTCACAAGATGGGTTGCAAACTGGCTTAAGGACAGAACCCACAGGGTTAGAGTTGCTGGCGCTATGTCAGACTCCAAGCCGGTCACAAGTGGTGTCCCACAGGGCTCGGTCCTTGGCCCCCTATTGTTCGGCATCTACTTCTCAGAAGTACAGGCCAACATGGGAGGACTTTGGCTGACAAAGTTTGCAGACGACTGCAAACTGGGCGCCATAGTGGAAAGTGCATCGGACACGGATATCCTTCAGAAGGGACTCACGGAAACGGATAGCTGGTGCCAGAGCCATGGCCTGAAGTTAAACGCCAAAAAATGTATAGTCATACCCTTCGGGAAAAACAAGGTAACCCCAAGCTACCATATAGGTGGCAATCCACTAAGCACAGAAGAGGTTATCAGGGACCTGGGGACCCAGGTTGACAGTGGCCTTTCTTTTCACACTCACGTTGCTAAAGTGGTTAGAAAGACCTTCTACGTTGCCCACCTGATCATGAAGGGATTCACATCCAGATCTAGTGAGGTCATTGTTCCCCTGTACTCTTCACTTATCAGACCAATGATCGAGTACAGTGCCCCATTCGGGATGTATCTCACCCGATATCTGCAGCAATTGGAGAGACCCCAAAAGTTCCTCACCAAAAGAATAAAGGGACTCCAAAATCTGTCATATGCTGCCAGATTGAAGAAACTCCAGCTCTATTCAGTTGCATACCGTCTGCTCAGAGGTGACATGTGCCTGACATACAAGGCCATGTCCAACCCGGAATTAATGGACATGCTCCACCTCAAAAAATCCAAATCCACCAAAACCACTAGAGCAAGCGATTTAAACCTTAGCACGGATATAAATAGGATGTGCTGGAGGGATAGATTTATCACTCAGAGACTCCCTATGCTGTGGAATAAAATCCCAGTCCATGTGAGGCAGAGCACCTCGCTGGCTCTGTTCAAGAGAAATCTTGACCTGTGGATGGGAGATCGTAGGTTTATCCCGGGAATCATCTCTGTGTCACTGCTGGACAGAGGCACAACAAACTAATGGGCACAGTATTTTTTCATATAAGGGGTGGCGTAAGCCACAAAAATTTGGGCTAGGCTTATAAATGCCTTAGGGCAGATAGCCTAGTATAAACCTATGAACCTATAACGTGCGGATTTTTAAATATTCAGAAAAATCATTCCATTCCACAAGTCAGCCTTACGGAGCAGCTTAGTTGCACAAAATACGATCATGATTTATTTAAACAGCTAGTTGCACAATGCATTGCAGTCAATGAAAATAAATAAATATTCAAAAAATCCTTATTTCCATTCCAGACAGATCCCCTCTAGTTCTACTGCAAACTTCCAACATTTTTCTGAATCGACTTACCTTCAAAAGCCAAGGGAAGCAAACAACAAGGGACACGAGGAGAAAAAAAAACGAAAATCCAACTTGGTAGCCCGCGTGTTGTACAGGGAGCTATTCCACTGATAATCCACGCCAACGCCATCCAGACAGTCACCGATCAGGAAGTAATGCCACTCAGTCTCAGCCAATAGATACGCGCCCGCCTCCGCAATGAAGAAAGGAATGAGAGGCGAGAGTGAGCTGCATTATGTACTCTGGATTGGAGGCAACCAGGGACGTCATGGTACCAAAGCATCACTGATTGGATGCTTTCAATAATGCCAACCAAGAGCAGCCACTGAAAACTCATCGGGGGGGGGGGGGCGGGAATGGAATAGCTAGCACTGTAGGTTATTCTATGTGCTGTGAAAAATCTAATGAATGAATTACGGAAGTGGGGGAGGGTGCAATGTTGGAAAGAGAGATTTAACACAAAATTGCGCCCTTTATGATTCTGGCCTTTACAGCGCCCTAGGCGGCCGCCTAGTTCGTCTATGCCTAAGGCTGGCCCTGCCAACATGGTAAAAGAATTGTGCCTGTATGTTGTACACATGTGCAGATATCAGAGTTTATTTCGGACATAGGTTATGGAAATTATGATCTTTTTTCATATTTTGGTAAATAACTTTACAAGGAAGTATCTGAATGTGGTAAGTAATACCTCATTTTGAAAACAGTATTGATAGTTCTATCATGGTAAAAGAATGGTGTCTGTATGTTGTACTCATATGCAGGTATCAAAGTTTGTTTCAGACTTAGGTTATGGAAATGATGATTTTTTTCATATTTTGGTAAATAACTTTGCAAGAGAGCATCTGAATGCGCTAAGTAATACCTCGTTTTGAAGACAGTATTGCTGGTTCCAACTTGGTACAAGAATTGTGCCTGTATGTTTGACACATGCAGATATCAAAGTTTGTTTAGGACTTGGGTTATGGAAATTATGATTTTTTTTTTCATATTTTGGTAAATAACTTTGCAAGGGAGTATCTGAATGTGCTAAGTAATACCTCATTTTGAAAACAGTATTGATAGTTCTATCATGGTAAAAGAATGGTGTCTGTATGTTGTACTCATATGCAGATATCAAAGTTTGTTTCAGACATGGGTTATGAAAATTATGATTTTTTTTCATGGTAAATAACTTTACAAGGGAGCATCTGAATGTGCCAAGTAATACCTCAGTTTGAAGACAGTATTGCTGGTTCCAACATGGTAAAAGAATTGTGCCTGTATGTTGGACACGTGCAGATATCAAAGTTTGTTTGGAATTAGGTTATGGAAATTATGATTTTTTTTTCATATTTTGGTAAATAACTTTGTAAGGGAGCATGTCAGTGTGCCAAGTAATACCTCATTTTGAAGACAGTGTTACTCCTTACAACATGGTAAAAGAACTGTCTGTGCACTTTACACATGTACAGATATCACAGTTTGTTTAGTCTTGTACGATTATGAAAATTATACATTTACAATACTTTTCATTATTATGCCCATATTTTTTGCAAGGGAGTATGGTGATCACACAAATGATGCATCATTTTGAAGCTGACATTCAGATGCACAACTTCTACACTGATATGTAGGCTCTGTCTGTTACAGGTTAAGAGATATTATGCTTTGTTTATTTATCAATTATGAGAAATAATATATTAATCCTATTTCTGTGAATATCACAAGAAAGGAACATCACACAGTAATGGTTAAGGTATCATTTTAAAGCTGACATTCATACTAACAAAATTACATTCAAATTGCATGGGTCTGCATGGTACATTGACTAAGATATTATGCTTTGTTTTTCCAAAAAGGTAAAAAATATGCACAATATCAGCATTCCTTGCCAAATATTTAATAATGACTTTGATATACACTATCAACATTTACACTATTGGAAAGGTCAGTGTCTGCTGAACAACTTTTGCGTTTACATTTTTAGTCTAGCTCTTGTAGTTAGTTATGAACATTTGTTTTCTGTATGGTATTACAAATGGATTTTCTGAAAATGAGCTCAGGCTGCATTATTGTTCTTATGGTGGAATTAAGCAAGCAGCTTTTCCTGAGTGGCTGCGGAGTGAATGAGTTAAGGAAACCACTGTAAAAAAATTTCTCCAAAGCCAACTTCATGCTTCTTAAGACAGAAGTGGTGAACTTCATGACACCCATGCAGATGGACAATACAGTTACAACTGCTGAATCCTACACAAATGCACTCTATAAGCACTTACACGAGTGCATGGATCCTGCTATCCCAAACAGAACCTAGATGCTATCCTCCAAAAAAAGGAAGCCAATCTGGTCGTCCCCTGCCATAAAAAAACTGTACAACAGAAGGAAGAAACTGTTGCAAAAGAGAGTAAAATCTCATGAGTGGAGGAGCTCTCTGGTCAGCCTCAGTAAGAAGCTGAGATCCCTTATAAGATCCTCCAAAGCTAGCTATGAAAACAAAATCACCACTAATTCTAAGGACAACCACAAAGCGTTCTATAGCTATGTCAAGAATCTCTATGGCAACACCCAGATCCGCTCTGAGTTACAGCACACCGACACGAGAATTACAGAATCAACTGATATTGCCAACATCCTGGCAGATAGGTTCAGTGCTAACTTACCCCCCCACCCCCACCCCCTAAAGGGTCCTTATCTATACAGGAAGACTGCAGAGTCCCTGTAATCACAGCTATGCTGGTAAAAGCTGCACTCTCTAAAGCCAAAAACACAGCATCCATGGGACCGACAACATCCCTGGCTGCGTTTTACATGAACTTCAGAACGAACTAGCTCCCCACTTAAGCACCATGTTCAATAATAGCCTCGCATCAGGCTTTGTGCCCACTGAATGGCACACAACAGCAGTTATCCCACTCCACAAAGGGAGAGCCACCACTGATCCCGGGAACTATCTCCCTATTAACCTGACGTGCCTGGTCTGCAAGGCCATGGAACGTATCATCATGGAACTCATAAACAAAGACATTGGTAACCTCCAAACTCTGGATCCCACCCAGTTCAGGTTTGTGAAAGGGAGATCATGCCTCCTGAACCTGATCGACTTCTTTGAGGCAGTCACCAAAGCCGTAGATGAGGGTAAGGCAGTTCACACAGCCTATCTTGACCTTGCCAATGCTTTCAACACCATCCCTCATTCTGGAATTATAGCTAAACTCCCTAAACTAGGTATAAATCCCTACATCACAAGATGGGTTGCCAACTGGCTCACTGACAGAACCCACAGAGTAAAAGTTGCAGACTCCAAATCTGACCTCAAACCAGTGACAAGTGGAGTACCACAGGGTTCAGTCTTGGGACCTCTCCTGTTTGGTATCTACTTCTCTGAAGTACAGGCCAACACAGAAGGCCTCTGGCTAATGAAGTTCACAGAGGACTGCAAAGTAGGAGCCATAATCAGAAGGGCCTCGCTGAGACAGATGCCTTGTGTCAGAGCCATGGCTTCAAGCTCAATGCCAAAAAGTGCAGTGTCATCCCCTTTGGTAAAAACTCTGTACCCATGAACTACCACATAGGCAGCAATCTACCTAACACCGAATGTGTGATAAGAGACCTTGGGACCCAAGTGGACAGTAGTCTCTCCTTTGATAGTCACATCACCACAGTAGTCAGGAAGTCCTTCTATGTGGCACATCTTATCATAAAAGGGTTCTCATCCAGGAAAAAAGAGGCCATTGTTCCCCTCTACTCGACACTCATTAGACACATTATAGAGTACAACGCCCCTTTTGCAATGTACCTCACAAGACATCTGTAGCAGCTGGAAAGGCCACAGAAGTACCTCACAAAGAGGATTACTGACCTCAAACAAATGCCCTGCACTGACCATCTCAAAAAAACTCTAGCTTTACCCCGTCGCATATCGCCTACTCCGAGGTGATCTCAGCCTAACATATAAAGCTATGTCAAACCTAGAGCTGTTGGACATGCTACACCTAAAGAAATCCCAATCCCTCCGAGCTACACGCTCTAGGGACCTTAACCTTGTCACCACAATAAACAGGACATGCTGGAGGGATAGATTCCTGTCCCAGAGACTTCCCATACTCTGGAACAGGCTATCCATCGATGTCAAGCAAAATTCTTTATTAGCACTCTTCAAGAAAAATCTTGATGAGTGGATGGGAAATAAGAAATACACCCGGAGATCACGTCTGTGAAGGAGCCTGTATAGATCAGGGTAGAATCGTCTGCATATTGAATGCTGGTTGCATCAGGGATTGCAGTATGAAGATTGTTGATGAAGATAGAAAAGAGTGGAGGACCTAGAATAGAGCCCTGCGGGACACCAAGGGTGAGGACCTAGAATAGAGCCCTGAGGGACATCAAGGGTGAGGACCTAGAATAGAGCCCCGAGGGACACCAAGGGTGAGGTAGCAGGGTGGACTGTTTGCCCTGCCATAATACAGTCTGTTGTCTGCCATTCAGATAGGATAGGAACCACTGAACAGCATGGTTATCTAGGGAGATGGATTTTAGGGAATGGATAAGTAATTTGTGGTTGAGCATATCAAAAGCCTTCAGCAGGTCTAGAAATAGGGCTGAAGATAGCCTGTTGGTGTTCGTATTTTGGAATTTGGTATTTGTAAAAGAAAGGAGGGTGGAAGTGGTGTTGTGATGTGGCCTAAAGCCACGCTGAGAGTTGGCAAGCAGACCGTTCTGAATGAGAGAGTCCATAAGCTGCTTATGAACGCACTTCTCCATTAATTTGGCTAGTGGTGAAAAAGTGGCAGTGGGTCTATAGATGGACAATTCTGTTCAACTTCCACCTTTGTGGAGTGGGATAACATGGGATATTTTTTCAGATTGAGGGGATAGTTCCATCAGTTAATGTTCTATTGATTAGGATAGATATGGGGAATGCTATGGCGTTGGCAGCTTTTTCTAGGTACTCTGCAGGAAGGAGTTCAGCAGAAAGGGTGGTTGGTTTTAGTTTTTTGATAAGGGATCGGATAAAAGTGGTAGACAATTTGGAAGTTAAAGGGGATGATGAGGATTGGGTGTGTTAACCGGACCACAAAATATATACACAAATTAAATAAAATGTAAGTTTATAATGGGGATACAAGTTATTTGTCTTACTACATTTTAAAGATGGCTCCCAGAGGAGTGGGTATTGATATAGCCTCCTATGAGAAGGGCTCGTGAGAGGGGGGTAGCAATTATCAGTGTGAGATTGGGTGGTTAGAACTGGTTGTAGAGCAACCTCAGCAGGAGGGAGTAAAAAACGAAAATGTTGTTAGCATTCTCTACTGCCCTTATAGTTTTGTTGTCTGATGTACACTTATCCTCTGATAATTATGTTTTGTAAAGGTTCTGTAATGTGATCTTGATGTTCTTAGTTTTTAAAGTAACGATCGCATTACAGGCACCATTTCCAACTATTTTGTCTGTTTTTACCATGTTCCACCCGCTGCCTTAATGCTTTTTGCTGATACTTATTTTTGATTAAGATTCTGTATGTGATCGCTACTTAGTTATTAAAGTAACGATCGCATTACAGACACCATTACCAACTATTTGGTCTGTTATTCTTTACCATATTCCATTAGCTGCCTTAATGTTTATTTTTGCTGATTCTTATTTTTATTAAGGTTCTATAATGTGATTTACTTTAATAACTAAGTAGCAATCGCATTACAGAACCTTCATTTAAAAATAAGCATTAAGACAGCTGCTGGAACAATGGTAAAAAAAAAAAGACAAAATAGTTGGTAATGCCAGCATGACAGTATGAGTGAGATCGGCTGAACACTTATTTTACACTCGCTAAGTAGCGATTTTGCTGCTTAGTGAGTGCAAAAGTAAAATAAGAATTAATAAAAGATAAGTGTGTGTTTTTTCTGTGTGCGTGTGTCTGTGCGTGTGTGTGTATGTATATATGTATGTGTGTGTGTGATATATATATATGTATATATATATATATATATATATATATATATATGTATGTGTGTGTGTGTGTGTGCGTGCTTGCTAAGAGTGAGAGCTATCAGTGGCAGAAGCAGCAGCAGATCATAGAGGGTTGCCTGCCTCTCTGTGTGTGTGCGTGCTTGCTAAGAGTGAGAGCTATCAGTGGCAGAAGCAGCAGCAGATCATAGAGGGTTGCCTGCCTCTCGACCTCTAAGTTCAAGCTCTCTGAGAAGTAGACGGGGCTACACCTGTCCACCTCTGGAAGCAAGAAATCCAGACAAAGCCTATAATAATAGGACCGAAAACCAGGAGAAAAATTTAAATGCTCTTATAAACTTAATGTTGCTAGAATTACAATATGTGCATTAATATGCATTTTCGGAAGGATGTGAAGTCGGAAGCTCAAATACATGTCTGTATGTAGTGACTTCAATCTCCAGAAAACCACAAATTTTATGAGGAAAAGACCAATAATTAATATGCAATAATCTGAGCATTCTGCAAAAAAATCTGGACAGTTGGGTTTGAGGGGGTACAAAGGCTGAAAAAGTGGCAACATATGTTAAATATTAGTCTTATAGCAAATGTACTTGATTAACAGGATTTGTGTTAGCATGCATTTTCTGAATGTGTTTTTTTTTTGGGGGGGGTGATAAGATCGATCTAGCAGGGGCAGCAGTTAAGTGGTACAACTTGACCTCCTAGCTCAAGAAATCTGTATAAAACCTAAAAAAAGGGGGCACAAAGACTCAAAGGTGGAATTAAGTTTTAAAGTTGCTCTTATAAAATTACAAAGTTTCTTGAATGCCAGGATTTGTTTCTGAAGGCAATAGTCTGAAACTAAATTGCATGGAAGCCACCCCCCAAAATTGAACTAAATATACTGATTTTTTTTGAAAATGTAATATTCTGGATGTAAAATACTTCACCCAACACCATTTATATATATATATATATTATCACAGGTTGATAGGCACATTGGGAAGGATAACAAATACACACACACTAAAGTACAATTTCACTTAAGAGCAAACATAGATCACAGTCAGCCTGGACCTGGTTTCTCCCTTTCTCTCCAGGTTCCTAATAAAACTCCCCACTGGCACAGTTATAGGGTACAGTTCTCAGCTGAATAGTCAAGCCAAAACCTCCACTATCCTTTCTGTCCAAGCAGTGCTTCATGTCCCTGCCCAAGTATCTGACACACACACTTTAAGATTTGATTTTACTTACAGCCATAGACAGTCCTGGGGAAGGCTGGCACAGGTTCTCCAGCTGTGCCCCTTCCTGCCAGTCTATAAGATAGTACCAGCTGCCACCAACCACTAATACCAGCTACTAATAAGGCCCTTACCAAAGGGTGTCCAATTTTATTGTGCAATATTACTATCCATTAGTAAGTGTGACCAGAACTTTTAAGGTTCATTGGAGTGGCTTTGTACAGTATCCCTATATGCATGCAATGTACACTCGAGCTTAAATTATCTCTACATAAAACAGCCACAGTTGAAAGGTTTACAAATATTTAATGATAAATAATAAAAACACAAAACAAATCTCCTCGCTTCAACACAGTGCTAGTCAAAAGTTTAGAGATCACAGAAAAATGCTTAAAATAATACTGTAGAATAGTTTGGCATAAATATAGAAAACAGGTAGTTCAGTCTTACTATTTTCTATGTATTTCTAAGAGAAATACTAAAGTCTAAGATCCTACTTACATACAGAGCAAATACAGAGTACTGGTGAGTGGATGTTCTTCAGACAAAATCCAAAATGCTCTGATTCTGTCTCTCTGAGAAAGTCTTACATTGATAATACATCACTGATGACTCATTTTAGATTACACCATTCTTAACAATTCTGATTTAGCTTCCCAGGCTCACAGAAACTCTAAATTTACATTTCTTACTAAGCTTGCCCCTGGCCAGGAAACTATAGCAATAAATGACATTATACATGTAAAATCTAGTAATTGACTCTGGTCTCAAAGCAATAGAAAGAATGTCTTAGCCCAGACATCTTGCCTCCGAACTTTGAGATCAAACAGTCACAAAATACTTTACTTTATCAGCTTTCTTCCAGCAGGGTACACTGAGGTTACATTTTTGAAGCTCAGAACATACACAGTTTTCTTTACATTTGAGAAACAGCCTGTGGATTATATTAATATTTACAAATGACATAGAATTATTTACAAAATTCTATCTAGCTAGGCTGGCAGCCTTCACATGAACAATAGTCAGTGTGACCCATAATGCCTGCCATCCATTTGTTGACGTGCCTTACTTTGTGATTTTCATAAACAGTCTGGTATTCCTGTAATGAAACCAGTAATGTAAGTCTGATGGTACAGTGGAATAGTAATTTCAGAAATATGGCTGTGCATTTTAATTGTAGCTACTTTCTGGTGAGGTGATTATGCCTAAATATAACTGTTTAGTGACAGAACTAGGTAATTATTGACGTGTATTTTGTCTTTGGTTGAAGAACCAGTTTCCTCAGTGACTCTGTTCATACCTCATGTGATGCTGTTGTTAAGATTCCTGTGAATATGTTAAGTCACTGTCTGTGACTTAGGGCACCCATGCATATGCATCGGATCTTCTTCATGTTATGTTGATGAATAGTCCACTGAACTTAATCACCGAGTCATGATATCTGCATAATGAATTAATCTCCTTAGCATGATACATGTTAGCTCAGCTTGCCCCTTTCTGTACTGAAAGCCAGAGTCATAGTTATTCATCAGGCTTCACAAGTTATGCACTTGTAGATGGTAAGATAGCTGAAAGGTGTGTTATCTAAATAATTGCTCTGGATACTAACTTTACAGAATGTCTTATTCTCTTTGTATGTATTGTTGTTGCCACGGACTGTTTGCACATTTAATGGCTTGCAAGTACTTTGATGTTTTAGCTCAGCTATTTAAAACCCAAAGTTTACCCTGTGCACCCTATTTTTTAGTGAAGCCAAAGCCATACACAGCTCTGTTATACATATTAGTTGATTGTGTATAATCCTACAAATTCTTGACGGCTGATTTGCTTTGTTGATGTTCCTGGGATAAAGGGTGTCATGCTTGATCCCTGCTGTAAGAACTCCATTCATATGATAATTGAATTGCAACAGTTATGATTACAGAAAAAATGACTTAAGTGTAAACCATACTGTTGGAGGTAATCTGGTTTATATAGCTTCTTGGAGAAAAGTGTTAATTTCTGTATATTGATGAATAGAAAAGCATGTTGTGGCAACCTGCAAAAGATAAACTTTTTTTTTTTTTCAAAACAGGTTTATTATTTTAACATACAAGAGAAATATCATAATTTTATACAAGTAATTAAAAATAGATATGATTATAACATTCAACAAAACAACTATTTACAAAGACATCCACTACAATCAGATCAATTAATTAAACTAAAATACCATGCTATTGAAATTAGGATTTTTTTAACAAATTTTGTAAATTATCCCATACAATGTAATAAGATGTTTTTCTAGTTGTTCTTGACCTAATTGTGTTTATTTCCATATGGCACACTATATTCATAACATTTTTAAATTCATTGAACGAAGGAGGTGTATCTGAAATCCAATTTCTGGTTATTATTTTCCTAGCCACTGCTAGAATAGACCATAACAAGGGAAGCTTAACCTTTTTAACACTTTGAGGTACAGGTGTGTTGAATAATATAAGAGATTTAGAAATAATGAAATTATCTGTAAAAAGAGCCTGCAAAAATTAATTAATTGACTTCCAGTATTCTTTCAATTTTATACAGTCATCAAACATATGAGCCCAGTCAGCATTAATTTCTACATTACATCTCTTACAAAGATTATCTTTATTATTTATTTTATTCATCATCAAAGGTGTATAAAAAGATCTATGTAAAAATTTCCATGTATAAAGTCCCCAGACAATGGAAGACGTAGTTCTATAGGCAGATTCCAATATATATTGTTTATCTTGTTGATTTGGTGGGTCCCCATTAATAGAAGTGAAATAATTCCAGTATGTATCTACACTGTAAAAAGTTTCTTGTCCGATAAAGGTAAACTTTCATACATACATAAAATTATCAGAAACTTTATGTTGTAAATTTAATATCAAGTAATCAATCAGTGTTGGAATAGATTCTTTAACTGTTATAGACATTAGATCTATTTTATTAATGAGATGTCTAAAGGTCTGAACCTCTAACCAGCAAGTTTCTCTTAGATCAAATTCTTGTTTTAAGAAATCTAGATTTTTAACTTTATTATCAGATATCAACTGATACCAGTACTTTAGATCATTATCTATAGCTAAATGAGTTCCTTCAGAAGTAGATGACAAAAGCATACCCTGAGTATACATTATAGGGAATATAATAAAATTCCATTCCCTATACTTAGGGTGCATGAATGTAAAGTTACGATAGCTAATAATAATATTTAATGGGTAACAAACAATATGTTTAGGTGTAATAGGTGAAGTAAAAAATTCCTTTAGTAACCATAACATGGAGTTATTTACAATCATATTTTTATGTGTTAAGGAGATTTTCATGAAGTGCATACTAATTAGCTCCCAATAATCTTTCCATTTTGCGACATATGACTGATCTATTAATAAAGTAATAACTTTTACAGTAGAAGAGAGAGTATATAAATTAAAGTCTGGAAAAGAAATACCCCCTTGAGACCAGCTATTAGTATGTTTCTTTAATGCAATCCTAGGTCTATTAGGTGCACATAGGAAGTTTAACATTAGTGTATTCAGTTTCTTGATAATTATTTTTGTAGGTGGAAGTATTATTGATTGTATTAAGTATAAAATCTTGGGGAATATTATCATTTTAATAATTGTAAGTCTCTCCTCCATAGTAAACATATTATTCCAGGTATTAAAAAGATTTTGTATATTAAGAAAACAGGTATTATAATTATTATATATAATAGATTTAATATCTTTAGATAGTATTATACCTAAATAAGTTATCTGACCTGAATTGAGTACATATTTAGTAAAATCACTAATGAGAATATTTTTTCGTGTATATATATAGGTAGTATTTTAGTTTTTTTTTCATTGAATATTAAACCAGAAATACTTTTAAAATTCATCATTTTATCACATAGAGACTGCATAGAAGAATTAGATCCTGCTGATGTAATTAGAACATC
Organism: Protopterus annectens; assembly: GCF_019279795.1. Taxonomy (NCBI): domain Eukaryota; kingdom Metazoa; phylum Chordata; order Ceratodontiformes; family Protopteridae; genus Protopterus; species Protopterus annectens. The sequence goes on along the minus strand of NC_056729.1, from coordinate 1,845,663,251 downwards.
ATCTGCAAAAAGTTGAATTTTGGATGTTGTATTTTCATCTATTTCAAAACCTATGTCAGTACTGTTTCTGATCAAATTAGCCCAAGGCTCCATTACTAAAGTGAATAATAGTGGAGAAAGTGGACATCCTTGTTTTGTACCTTTAAAAATGGGTATTTTTTGTGAAACATATGTTTCTACCTTAATATAAGCCAACGTTCCTTTGTATAAATGCTCAATTAGATTTACAAATGCATCTGAGAAGTTTGTGCACTTCAGTAAGATAAACAGATAGTCCCAACTTACTGAATCAAATGCTGAACTTATATCAAGACTAATAAGTGTTAAATCTTTCTTTTTCCTATTTGCAAAATCAATTAATGTTAAAGTTCTTCTTATATTATCAAAAGTATTTCTATTTACAATGAAGCCTGTCTGATCTATATCTATAATGCCGGGGATGATTGTCTTCAATCTATCAGCAAAAATACTCATAAACATTTTATAATCAACATTAAGTAATGAGATGGGCCGATATGAAGTACATCTAGTTGGATCTTTATTAGGTTTTAAAATTGGCGAAATAAATGTATATTGCCAAGATGGGGGGGTTATTAACTCAGTTTGGGCCAAAATAAAAACCTTATGTATTAATGAATATGTACTTTTAGAAAGGATTTTATATATCTCTGGTATAATACCATCGTTTGATTTAAGCTTATTTATTTGTGTAATAACCTCTGTATATGAAATACTTTTGTCCAATAGTTTAATCTGTTGTTTATTAAGCTTTTTATTCATGTTTGTGGTTATAAACTCCTTTATTTTATCTTTAGGTTCCATGTTAATGTTATTATGGTTAATTTTGTGAAAGTGATTTCGAAATTCATCTAGTGTTTCTGGTATACTAGAAACATTCTTTGTTTTCCTTAGAGAAAAGATTTCTTTGATATGGTTTTGTTTATTCAACCTTTTTGTTTTATTTTTAAGTCTATGTAAGTATTTGGGGCTTATTGAATAAGACAAAAACTTGTATTTCTCTAAAGTTATTTTAACTTTGAGTTAAAATTTCTTTGTATTTCTCATTTAGTTTGTTTATTTCTTCAATAACTTTCTTGTCCATAATATTTTCTTTATTATTATGTTTATAAGAGTCTAATTTACTTTGAATATCTAACAATTCCTTATCCCAAGATTTCCTTTTATTATTATACCATCTGATACTTTGTCCATATAGATATGATTTTAAGGCATCCCAAACATAGACAATGGAGACTTCAGGAGTATTATTTATGTCTAAAAAATGTTTCACTTCTGAAAGTATATATTCTTTATAGTCTTTTAGTTGAGTTAAGTATGCTGGTATCCTTTTGATCTAAAGTATTTTTTATCATGAATTCAAAAACAATTGAATTATGATCAGATATAGGACATGAAATGATTTTGGAATTAATTAAATCTGTTACCATCTGGTTAGAAATAAAGACCCTATCTATTTTTGAATAAGTTTTGTATCTGTTAGAAAAAAAGGTGTATGGTAATGATTTTGAATCTATCTGATTATTAATATCATTCAAATGATTAGAATTAGCAAAATCATTTAAATGTTTTGCATTAGATGTAATTCTTCTTTTTCCTATAGTGGCAGTATCACTTTCATGTAGTATACAGTTAAAGTCACCAGCTAAAATAATATCTCCTATAGAGAATGGTATGATCTTATCAAGATGATGTTTCACTGTATTAATACCAATTCCAGGTATCCAATATACATTAATTAAAGTGTAAGTCTTCCCATTAATTTGTATTGTAACCATACAAAACATTCCTTTGTCATCCTGATAAGACTTAATGGTTTTAGGAATGGGCATACTTTTATTCCATAAAATAGCCACTCCTCTTTTTTTCTGAGTGTGCTCTGAACTAACCAATACTGTATATTTGTTTGTGGCTAGTTTATCAATATCTTTTTTCAAGAGATGGGTTTCTTGCAGGAAGACTAAGTTGGCCTTATGTAAATTAATGTATCTTATTAGGCTTTCCCTTTTACACGGATTATTCAATCCATTAATGTTTAAAGAAATTCCTTTTAAAGATGTCATTTGGCATTTTTAAAACTTAAGAATCTTATGATCAAAATAACAAATAACATAAGTAATGTTACATCTCCTCCTTTAGGTGTACCTTTAAATATAGCTGTATTTATTGAATCTCTTATGGGATTTTGTATAGGATTCAATTTTGTTTGTAGTGACAATGAGTGTACAAAATATATTGTGGATGTCAATACTATATACATATAACAATGAACAAGTGAAAATAATGTAAGGATTAAACCTTGCATCCAGCCTGGAGTTAGAAACTCCAACTTAGAGTAGTATTTACCACTCAGGTTAACCCCCTACCCTAAGCAGCAGTACCTCAGCTACCACCTTATCAATTTAATACTGGTTATATTTAACTTAAATTAACAGCTTTCAATTCAATTATCTAGCAAGACAAAACTACACATTTGATAAAACAGCATCATATAAACTAAAATAAACTTTTTTTTTTTAAACCTGTTCATACTACTATATACATCTATGTAATATAATACACTTGTATTCAAATAGCATTCAAATAATCTTGATATTAGGAACCAAGAGGAGAGAGAGAAATAAAAGACGTGAAAGAGGGAGAGAGAGTGAAAGAAAGAGAGAGAGAGAAAAAAAGGAAGGCATATTTACATATTAATTTATTCAAAGTATGTAAAAATAAGTTCTAACATTCATTTAAATCAAAAACTTTGGCTAATATGGTTCAGACATTACATACATTAAGATGCATCTATTTTCTGTCATGTAAATGCAGTCAACAGCTTCCAAAAAAAAAAAAAACCTTGAATTGCTTGTATATGAGCATTTTACTCATACTCATTATTGTCAATAGAATAAAATATTATATTTATAGAAATTGTTATAAATCATACTGCATAGTTATGCAAATTCTCAGAAACACTTGCATTATTGTAAAAAAAGCCATCTGTATTTTGTATGTCTATACTACTGCTTTAAAATATATCACATGACAATTTCTTCCAGAATAGAGTTATAAAGTTATTTATGCTTGTCAATCAGATGAATTAAATGAGTTATAGTAATGTATATGTTTGGAACATAAGTTTTTAACACAGATTAGTATGCTGCAGTCAAGTAGATTTTCAAAAACACTTGAATAAATGTTTCATTTTCTATGCCTTCTAAAATAAGACATTTACTTACTACAAGAAACTGCATAATTTAAAATCATTATAACTGACATATTTTATGAATTATAACATAGATATTTAAGTAATTATATAAAATAACTCACATTTAAATGTTAAAGAGTTTATTTTCCTTCACATAGTCGCATTTGCATCAGTTCTACTTCCTGGTAGAGTGTTCTTCCTGAATCTGCGATGTCAGTGTGATATCTGGGTCAAAGGTCAGATTGACTGCTTTCAGCTTCTCTGTGAGAATTCTGAGAGTTGAAGCTTTTAAAACAACTCGAGGACACTGTTCATGAGGTAGCCCACATCCCAGATTGTCTCCCTTAACATTTTGGCGGGAAACTTGTTAAAAACTAGTGACAAACATTCATTTAGCAGTGTAAATGCATCTAAACATGACAAAACCTTCGCAATGTATTTTACAGGTTATTACAGCCTCTATGTAAGTGAAATGAAGCCCAAAGTTATTATTAATAAGTAATAAAACTCAATATTTTTGTCCCAACTCAATTTTTATGCAACTTTTATTATTTACTGTGTCTATATGATCAAAAGCATTTCTATATATTAATATGAAAAAAAATAGAGAAAGAATAAAGAAAAGAAAAAGAGAGTAGAAAATAAGAGTGTAAAGCAGAAATAGAAAAAATGTAAGAGAAAGCTATAAGAAGTATATACAATGGAATATTACTTACTGATAGAGTTAAAAATAAAACATATTATTTACTATTATTTAGTTCTAATTATTATTAGTTAAAGCATGACAGATTATTTACAAACAAGCATAGGCAGTATAATCAAGAAAGTATAATTAGGAATAGCATTTGAAGAACATATAAACTTTTTACAAGGAATAAATATGTTATTATTCCATTTATCATATTTTCATTACTCTTCTCTCCCTGCCCTCCCCCACCCTTTACCCACTACATAATCTAAATAGAATGTCATTGTTTAAACAAAGAAAAGAAGAAAAGGAGAAAAAAAGAAAAAAATGTATCAAATTACTGACCTTACTTCTCTTTTTCAGAAAGAGAAACAAATTGAATAATAGCTTGTTATTAGTTCCTCAGATATTTTGACTGGTTATGAAACAAAACATTTCTTTGCACACAGAGAATAACTTTGATTAAATCTTTTTCAGAACATTTGTGGCTTTCTGGAAATGCAGGAACTATATTTAAAAAGATTAATAATGAAGTAAAATGATGAGAGAAAAAAAGAAAAAACATAGAACAAATCATTTGTTCTTTAGTCTCTTCTTCTCTGAAGTCTTCCACAAAGTTTCAGTTGCCAGTCTCTTTAATGAAGGACTAGCCCATTCCATTTCCTCTATTTTATCCAAAATCTTATTTTTTTTGATAAACAGTAAAGCAGAGTCTAAGTCAGCAAAAATTTTAGGACCATCAGGAAGGAAGATTTTTAGCTTGGCAGGAAACAGAAGGTAGGTTTTAAACTGTGCTTTTTTAAGCTCCCTTATTAGTGGCAGAAAAACTTTTCTTTTAGCTATTACCATGGAAGAATAGTCATTGTCAAAACGCACAGTTGTCTCATTAATCTTAACAGGAGCTTTAGCCCAAGCAGATTTAAGAACCATCTCTTTATCAAAAGATTATAGAAATCTAACTATAACTGATCTAGGATACTTTTTGTTAGAGTTAGTATTAGCTATAGATCTATGTGCTCTTTCGATACCAAAAGAGAATGCTTCTGGTAAGTCTAAAGTTTTAGGGAGCCATGTTGTTAAAAAAGAAGTAATATTGTTACCTTCAATATTTTCTGGCAGTCCAAAAATCCTAATGTTGTTGCGCTAGATCTATTTTCCAGGTCATCCAGCTTTGTTTGTAAATGTGTATTTTGTTTCAGCAGAAACTCAATGTTGATTTCCTCTTCTTGGATTCTATTTTCCATGTCATTCACAGCTTCTTCTATGCCTGTCATCTGGATCTTCTGTTGTTGCAGGTCTATATGTAACAAGTCTATTTGTTTTGTAGTTTTTTTTATGAAGGTATCTATTTTAGTATCCATTTTATCCATCTTAGCAGTAAGTTGCTGGATTATAGTTATCAGAGACTGAAGTTCTTTCTTGATGCTGGAGTCTTGAGAATTTGTCTTACTGGAACTCATTTCAGACTGATAAACTGACAGGAAAATTTCCAAAGTGATTTCTGACAGGAATATTGTTAAAATTTCCTTTCTTTTTTAGATATAGTTCAAGAACTATATAAAACAAACATATTTAGAAAATTACTTCAAAAATTAATTTTTTAAGTAAGTAATTCCTGTCAGTGTAATGAAATTGGTGGAGCTGAAGAAATCTGCTGCTATCCTGTGTTCATCCTTGGCCACGCCCCCAAAAGATAAACATTTTGAGAGAGTAAGAAGATTGTGCACAGTTTGGAACAGTGAGAGTACGCACTGCACAGTACGAAGTAAAGAACGTAGTAAGCTGCTTCAAAAACATCACACCGGCAATGAATATGTGCAGACCACAGCAGTAGTAACTGCAAATAGGACACATCAGTGGTATACTTAAATGCAGAGGGCTGCAATTCTGTGTAAGGCAAATATGAATACTCATTTTGGTTAAGAGAATGAATTTGCAGTCATAGCTAAATCTGTCAGTGGCCCAGATTAATTGTTATCTGTGTATGTTATGGGCATGTTCAGAGGAATACTTAGAAACTTTTACATTAAGGATTGCTAAAAACATATTCCTACCATGACGTACTGTGAAAGCGCTTTTCAGATAATAGATGTAAGGAGAGAGATGAGGGAACAGTTTCAGGGGCACACCTGGCTGACTGCAAGCAACTCTGATGTGTATTGTCATTCAAATTAGCTGAACCTTGCAGGGCAGGAAATGTGAAACTCTTCTAGCTGAGGGTGGGAATATGTGAGGAGTAACTTGAGAAGGAACTGAAGCAGACAAAAGTTGAATGTGTAAATAAACCCTGTTAACTCAGCAATGAGCTGGCAGTTTGGGAAGAGTTTTTGAAAGAACGTGTAATAGATCATAGGGAAACACATTTGTAACAGGCACTGTGTGACAGTAAATGATACTTTTACTGAGGCCTATCAAACTTAGCTGCTCTTTCCTCTTCTTCCATTCAAAGTGGAAGTCTTAAGTGACGGCCAGCTATGGGCACTGTATTCTCAGAAACACTGGACTCGCAGTTTATTTGGGGAAGAATTTTTCTTTAGAAGAAATCAAACTTGATGTCTGCCCCCAGGAGGTCATTTAGGGTTACAAACTGAATAAAATTAGTAGTAACCACTTCTATCTGGTGCATACACGTTTGCAATGAGCCAAACTTAAGGAAAAGTTAAAAAGTATATATTTTTAAATGTTTTTCCCATAGTGGTCCTTTAACACTTGTATATTTCTGTTTGTAAGTATGTTCAAATGAAAGATATTTACTTCTGTTCAATGATTCTACTACTTCCTAATATTTTAATTGCTAGCTTTCTTATTCTGAATGTGTAGTAATACGTACTTTGTACACTTCATGCATGATTGGTAGACTGCTTAGCTAATAGTATTTTTTATTGTTATAGTCATTTTACCAAACTGTTTAGCTTGTCTGCTTATTTTAATGTTTTGTACACTGCCTTTCAATTGCTCATCTTTACTGTATTTTTATTTTGTTTTTATCTTGTGCAGTATTGTTTTTCTAACCTTTATACTGCATTATAGTGTTCCTGAACTTTAATCATATTTTTTATTTCTTTTATCTTCCCAGTTTTCTTCACTCCTGAGCTGTGAGTTAGCCAAGAAACGTCACTCCGCTATCCTTATCTCTTGCAGAGACGTTATTTAGCTGGATTACAAGAATGTCTACTTTAAATTGCCTAGTGTCATAAGCAGAACCCAAGCAATGCCCACTACACTTGCCCTGCTGTGTATGTCTGAAGTGTTTTAATGTGCTGTTAAATGATAAACTTTCATGCCTTATAATATAATTTGCTGTGGTGTCCACATTATTACTGTCCCATTTTTCTCCCTCTCCCCATTCCATTGTACTATCGGTCATTTTATGTAACGCACTTTTATTGATGTCTGCATTTTTCTTTATGGTTTTAACAGTATTGGATTTTTGTTTGTGCCCTGTTTGTTTTCAATAGCTATGAGGTGAACTGGCTGATAGTTTTTGTAATCGTCCGACTGCCTCATGGGGCCTGACAAACCCCTCTGACCTGCTCAACCTGACACAAACCTCATTCAATCTCACTGAAACTTGGCGTACTGACAACCAACTTATACTTAACCCCAAAAAAGACCAAACTACTTATTTTCCTGCCTACATGTCTCCCCCATCTTAAATCCTCTTTATCATCTGCTGTTTCAACAATACTACTCTTACAGCTGATACACTAAGCTGCTTGGCACAATCATAGACGACCAACTTAAAATGGATCTTCACGTACATTACTGTGTCCAAAAAACCCACCAAACGTTGGGCTTTTATGTAGGAACAAAAGATACTTCACACCTGACTCCAGAATCTCACATGCCCAAGCTTACCTTCAACCTAACCTATTCTATAACTCTCAAATCTTAACCAACTTACAGTCCTCACTTCTGTCTAAACTTGAAACCACCTACAAAAAAGGTGCAAGGTTTGTAGCCAATCTGCCTCCTATATCACACCACTGTTATGCTCTTCCAACACTCAGTTGGTTAGAGTTATCCACTCCACTTCTCATTATCCATCCTATCCTTAACGAGCCCTCTGCCTGCCCTAACTTATCCTCTCTTCTTGCCCTACATAATCCCCCTCGGTCCTTGCCCTACATAATCCCCCTCGGTCCTTGCCCTACATAATCCCCCTCGGTCCTTGCCCTACATAATCCCCCTCGGTCTTTGCCCTACATAATCCCCCTCGGTCCTTCAGAAGTTCAAATAAATATCTCTTACAGATATACAAACCAAATAAATCTATTGGCAAAAATCTTTATAGCTACGTTCCTGCTCTTGCATGGAATAAGCTCCCCTACAGCTCAGATCCATTGCTCAAGTGCATGAGTTTAAGAAAGCTCTAAGAGAGTACCTGGATTTGTCACCCTAATCATTTGACTTGAGTGTTGTCACCCTAATCACCCGACTTGTGGGGGTTGTCACCCTAATCACCCGACTTGAGGGTACCCCCTTTATATTTTCTTCCCTTTTCTACCTATTTGTTTCTACCCGCATTTCTCATACTTGTTCTATATCATAATTTTGTAAGTCTTCTTTTTTGTATGCCTAGCTTGTAGTATATATTTCTTTATGTATTTATATTGTTTTACTTTTATGTGGAGAAAGATAAAAAAATTTCAAATAAGCAACTAAGAAGTGCTTACAGAAATAACTTTAACAAATAAAAATAAATCAGATACATCCAGTGAATCAAGCGCTTTTGTCTCCAACCATTTGGAGACTTTATCAGGACAGAGCATGCCCCAACTGACAGCAAATTTATAATACAAAGTTAATTACTGAACCAATCAGCATCCAGGGTTCATGAATAATTCATGAGCAATGACTATTCCTACAATTTACATCTAATAATGTCAGATAATCACACACAAGACATTCATCATCCTAAATATTACCCACTATAATACATATAAATACATAACTATAAAATACATTCATCATCATCATCTTCTTTCGGCTGTTCCCGTTAGGGGTCGCCATAGCAGATCACCTGTTTCCATTTCTTCCTGTCCTCTGCATCTTGCTCTGTCACACCAACCACCAGCATGTCCTCTCACCACATCCATAATCCTTATCTTAGGCCTTCCTCTTTTCCTGTTACCTGGTAGCTTCATCTTTAGCATCTTTTTCCCAATATACTCAGCATCCCTCCTCAGCACATGTCCAAACCAACGTAATGGTGCCTCTCTGGCTTTGTCTCCAAACCTTCCAACCTGGGCTGACCCTCTAATATACTTATTCCTAATCCTGTCCACCCTCGTCACACCCAGTGCAAATCTTAACATCTTTAATTCTGCCACATCCAGCTCAAACTCCTGCCTTTTTGTTAATGCCACGGTCTCCAACCCATATAACATAGCTGGTCTCACTACCCTCTTGTAGACCTTCCCTTTCACTCTTACAGGTACTCTTATCACATCACTCCTGACACTCTTCTCATAAATATGTTATATTTATTATATAAATATATTTACTATATTAATATATTATATATTATATTATATATTAATATATAAATATATTTATTATATAAATATATTTATAAATATATATATATATATATATATATATATATATGTAATAAATACATTATTAAAATAAAATTGAATGTGTAAATAAAATCTAATAAAACCTCAACATTTCCTATATGCTGTACACTTCAAATAACCCTAATATATTGTAATATGAATGAATAAATACATGTATAAATAACACATAATAGATGCAGTATAAAATTCACCAATGCATATATATAAAAAATAAAATTAATGCATATGTTTCAACTATTAAAAATTACAAGAACATTTCTTTAAAAGCATTATCTGTCTAAAGCTTTTAATCTTAAAAAGCAAGTAATTGCAACAAATTCATTTAAGCCTGGCCATTGGGTTGCATTCGTTTTCAATTGCCATATGGCCTCACTTTTCTCCAAATATAAAGTCCAAGGTCCACCTCTTGGGTCTAGTTCAATAACCTCAATAACAGTGAATTTAAAATCATGTTTGTGCCAATTCCATTCAATGTTTTGCAAGGGCACTGGTTTCTTTTTGCAGTGTGATATCCCTCAGATGTTCATAAATACGTTTTTTAAGTTTCCTTTCTGTCTTTCCAATATAAAAACAAGCACATTTGGAATAGAAAGCACAATAAACCACCTTCTCAGTATAACACCTGTACTTTTTTTGTAAATAGACCTTTATACCATTTGTGTTTAACTTTTGACCCTTCCTTAATATGTTGGCAATAATTGCATGCCGCACACTTCTTCATATGGCCCCCATTCTCTGGTAACTCCTTTCAAAGATGTTCTTTAAGGTTTGTCCCTTTCTATATACCAGAATAGGCTTCTCACTTTATGCATTGTTTAATGTCATTGCTTGAGGTCAAAATTATCCAATTTTTATCCAAAATCCTGAACATTTCTTTACTGTCAAGATTATAAGAAGTGATAAAAACTGAATGAAACTTCCCATTTGCTTGCACTTGTTCAACGGGTGTCAATACGGACAGCAATGTTAATGTGAATGTTATAACGGAACCAACATTCAAATTTAAAACCATGTAACGTTCCCTTCATTGCCAGAGTGCACCATCTCCGAATTCAATATAGCATGATAATACGCTCTGTCTTATTAACTACTTCCAACATTAGCAAAAAGAAAATGAGAAGTGCACCATATGTCGCCAAACCAACAAAATCTCCAGAAGTCTTCTTGTAAGAACAAATAATCCACGTTTATTGCTAAACACACAACAGGAAAACTGCAGTAGTATGAGCGCTTTCGCGTTGTTCACCAACGCTTCATCAGATATAAAAGCAGTGAGATTTGGCTCTCCCTTTATACATCATGACATCAATGAATACATTTGAATAATTAAACAATTAAAACAATTAAAAAAATCAATTGCGTTTAAAAAGACATGACTTAATGCTTGAGACTCCTAGATGCTAAAAAAGGTTTAATGGATAACTTTTCATTGAGCCCAAACTTGTGGGCTTGTAATTTCATTATCCACTTTCCTTCTCTTTCTTCTATTTTGTTCTTAATATTACCCAATCTTTTGTTTACATTGACAAGCTCCAAGACCTGAAATTTAAAATTGTGTGTATTGCCCTGCTCTATGACATGTTTTGCAAGGGCATTGGTGATGTTTGCCTTACTAATAGCATAAATGTGTTCTCTTATACGTCCTCGTAATGACCTAGTTGTCATGCCCACGTAGAAACTCATGCATAATTGGCATTCAGCTATATAAATTAATCCAGTAGATTTACAAGTGGCATAGTTTCTAAAAGAATAACATCTCTTGGTAACTGGATGTGTAAAAGTGTCCGAATTAGATATATATTTACATTGATTGCAGGCATAGCATGCAAAAGTACCTGTTTTCTTAGTAGAGTGCATGTTTTGATGGCTGTTGTCATAACATAGCAGCCTGTTAAGTGAGGGCATATTTCTATATGCCACTCTTGGTTTAACATCTACCAATGACTTGATTGCGTCATCTGTCATTAGTATGTCCCAATGTTTGTTAAAAATATCCAGCACGTACTTGTTTCTGTTGGTAAATGGAATCACTATTCTATTGAAACCTTCATTGTTCCTATATCTAGGTAATTGTGAGGAATGATTTGATCTATTAATCAGGGGAGCTCCTTCATATTGTCTATGATAGTCACTCATGGATGAGGCTTCCAAAACATTTTTCTTGCTGTATCCCCTGGACAAAAAATTCTCAGCTAAAGTGTCTTTATGTTTGTGGTATGCTGCTGTTTGTGTCGTTAACTTGGAAACTCTGATCATTTGATTAGCAATGATGTTTCTATATACATGATTAGGATGCATACTTTCTCTATGCAACAAATTATTCCTCCAACAGTCCTTTCTATAGAGTTCTGTATCAAAACCACATGATGTACTTATGATTCTGACATCTAAGAAATCAATACTGTCAAAGGAGTATGTGCAATCAAATTCAAGAAAATCAGTAGTGTTGTTGAGATAGGTTGTAAATGACAGTAGTTGTTCGACTGTTCCTCTCCACAATAAAAACACATCATCCACATTTTCCCCTGCCATACAGACCGTTCGAAAAGAGAACTTGGTCACCAAATGGCAGAGCCATGAAAAGGAAGAGCATAGAGGACAGCTTTTCAAACACCAAGAAGGCACAAAGACCCAGGACTTAATACAATTGCCTTTAATAACAGAGGTAAATGACAGTTTAGTGGTTAACATTTCTGATTATATTTTAAATGTTAATGAGTTGTCTATTTTAAATAGAGGACTAGGATTTATTCCCTCGAATTGTATTGATGTTACTGATCTAATAGCAGATGTGAGAATGTTTACAAGAAATATAGCTCTCAAGATGCTTTATGGACATAACATGGTTTCAAGTAATAATGAGTATAGTATTTTTAGGAAACCTTCCACATTCATTCCCCAGCAGCATCCCTTATTAGATGCTTTTGAGAGGGCAGTAGAAAGAGATTTGTTTGATTTATACAATGATAGCACAGCTAAATGTCAATTTTTAATTTAACCTTTGATGAGAGGCAAGCCCTAGATGAACTCAGGAACAATAAAAATATTACTATCAGGCAAGCTGATAAAGGTGGTGCAATTGTTGTGATGAACAGTTCTCATTACTATGACAAGATGGAAAATATGCTCTCTGACGAAGAGACCTATTTATGCATCTCTAATATTCAGCTCAATAACCTAATTAGAGAAGTACATGCACATCTATATGACTTGATGTTAGATAAGGTTATTGACAATGATTTATATACATATTTTTTAGTTGATAAACCATTGATACCCTCTTTCAGGGGGCTACCCAAGATCCATAAGAACAAATTGGATCCACCTTTGCGTCCAATAGTGTCCAGCCGAGGTTGGTTGACTGAACCTCTATCGATTTATCTTGATAAAATGTTTAAGCCCATCTTGTCAGAGGTCAAACACGTTTTAAAGGACACTGCTAATTTCCTTGGAAATTTAGCCAATCATAGTTCCTCAACATCCTTCGCAAAAGGAGATTTGTTAGTTACGATGGATGTGAAATCTCTTTTCACCTCCATCCCTAATTCTTCAGGGTTGGAGTTTGTAAGATCCATGCTAATGAACTTTAAACTTTCACAACAGAAAATACAATGTTACACGTCACTCTTAGAGATTATATTAGAAAACAACGCACTCTGTTACAAGGATAAATATTATTTACAAACCAAAGGTGTCGCAATGGGCACGCCATGTGCCAACGCCTATGCTAATTTGGTGTTGGCACATTGGGAGAGCAATTTTGTCTTGAACAGAGACTCAGCATTTTCTGAACATCTTATATTTTATAATAGGTTTGTGGATGATGTGTTTTTATTGTGGAGAGGAACAGTCGAACAACTACTGTCATTTACAACCTATCTCAACAACACTACTGATTTTCTTGAATTTGATTGCACATACTCCTTTGACAGTATTGATTTCTTAGATGTCAGAATCATAAGTACATCATGTGGTTTTGATACAGAACTCTATAGAAAGGACTGTTGGAGGAATAATTTGTTGCATAGAGAAAGTATGCATCCTAATCATGTATATAGAAACATCATTGCTAATCAAATGATCAGAGTTTCCAAGTTAACGACACAAACAGCAGCATACCACAAACATAAAGACACTTTAGCTGAGAATTTTTTGTCCAGGGGATACAGCAAGAAAAATGTTTTGGAAGCCTCATCCAAGAGTGACTATCATAGACAATATGAAGGAGCTCCCCTGATTAATAGATCAAATCATTCCTCACAATTACCTAGATATAGGAACAATGAAGGTTTCAATAGAATAGTGATTCCATTTACCAACAGAAACAAGTACGTGCTGGATATTTTTAACAAACATTGGGACATACTAATGACAGATGACGCAATCAAGTCATTGGTAGATGTTAAACCAAGAGTGGCATATAGAAATATGCCCTCACTTAACAGGCTGCTATGTTATGACAACAGCCATCAAAACATGCACTCTACTAAGAAAACAGGTACTTTTGCATGCTATGCCTGCAATCAATGTAAATATATATCTAATTCGGACACTTTTACACATCCAGTTACCAAGAGATGTTATTCTTTTAGAAACTATGCCACTTGTAAATCTACTGGATTAATTTATATAGCTGAATGCCAATTATGCATGAGTTTCTACGTGGGCATGACAACTAGGTCATTACGAGAACGTATAAGAGAACACATTTATGCTATTAGTAAGGCAAACATCACCAATGCCCTTGCAAAACATGTCATAGAGCAGGGCAATACACACAATTTTAAATTTCAGGTCTTGGAGCTTGTCAATGTAAACAAAAGATTGGGTAATATTAAGAACAAAATAGAAGAAAGAGAAGGAAAGTGGATAATGAAATTACAAGCCCACAAGTTTGGGCTCAATGAAAAGTTATCCATTAAACCTTTTTTAGCATCTAGGAGTCTCAAGCATTAAGTCATGTCTTTTTAAACGCAATTGATTTTTTTAATTGTTTTAATTGTTTAATTATTCAAATGTATTCATTGATGTCATGATGTATAAAGGGAGAGCCAAATCTCACTGCATTTATATCTGATGAAGCGTTGGTGAACAACGCGAAAGCGCTCATACTACTGCAGTTTTCCTGTTGTGTGTTTAGCAATAAACGTGGATTATTTGTTCTTACAAGAAGACTTCTGGAGATTTTGTTGGTTTGGCGACATATGGTGCACTTCTCATTTTCTTTTTGCATATTTGGACTTTTTTTGAGAGTGCTTTGCTTGGCGGTTTTGTTTTGTTTGATTTACTTCCAACATTAAGTTGTTAAGTCCAATGGGTATTCTCTTTTAAGAAACATATCTTTCAACAGTTCACATTCATCCAAGAAAGAGATGAAACTAGACACCATCTGAGCAGCTCTAACAAACTGTCCCTTAACAACTGCTGTTTTTTGTTTGAGGGGATGGCTACTTTCAAAATGTAAAAAACTGTTTAAATATGTTTCCTTCATATAAATATATGACTCATAATTCCTTAAGACTGTATTTTTTGTCAGTTTAACATCCAAATATGAGATTTCCTTGTTATCGATATTATAGGTGAACCTTAAAAAGGCCGTTGAATTATTCATGTGAGTTATAAATTCATTAATCATCTCACTTGGTCCATCCCAAAATATCAAAATATCCAAAAATCTCACATACATTTTACAATATTGATAATAAACTGAATTAATAACAAACTATCTGAAGTAGGAAGACTTCATTTGTCTGCAACCTGTGGGATTCGGATCCGACATCGGATCCGAGCCGGCAATTCATAAGCTTTAGGATCCGAGCTCCTAGCTCCTCCCTTTACCCATAATCCCCTGCTAAGCCCTGACTGACCTCAGATTTCGTTTGCCGCGTTCAATAGCTGACAGGAATTTCGAGCTCCATAGCGAAAGGAAATTGGTGGCATCTTTTTTGCTTATAATTTTTCTTATATAGTTAGTGTGTTTGTTTAGGCTTTCCTCCCTTCCTTAGTTAACCTTCACGGGTGTTCATTTAGTGTGTGTTTGTTGTGTGCGTGTGTTTTTTTTTTTTTAGGCCTGTTAGGGCGTAGCTATGTCTGAAGCCCCCAAGGCTATATTTTCTAAATGTACCAAGTGTGGCCATAAGCTTTCCCCGGCTGATGGCCAAACTCTGTGTGTTAGATGCCTGGGGGTTGAACACCTGTCATCTGGTTGTACCATTTGTGCAGGGTTCAACCCCCGGGCTTTAAGGGAGCGGAGGTCGAAGTTGGTTCTGGCAGGACTTCTCCCTCCGGAATCGGCTTCGGCCTCGGCCTCGGCCCCTGCTATCCTCCCTACTCAGCCAGTGGCTACTTCGGTCTCCCTTCCTCCGGCAGGGACTCAATCTCCCGCTAAGAAACCGGAGGATAGGGAGACCAGGAGGGAAAAGGAGAGGCACAGAGAGGGGCACCATAAGCGGCGGGCCGAGGCCTCTGTCTCGGCCCCGCCGCCTAAGCGTGCTTCCCCTCTGGCTTCTAAATCTCCTCCTCCTCTGCTCCGATCCCCTCTGTTCTCTCCCGGACCCAAGGAGGTGGAGACTAGACCTTTGTTGAGGTCATCGAGGCGACACTCTAGATCTGCCTCGGTGGCCTCGTCGAGGTCAACTTTTTCTATGTCGGACGCTGATATGGACCGAATGATGAGGCGATTCATCCAGGCCCAGATGCAGATGGGAGTGCTCCTGCCCCCCCCCATCCGGGAGGGGTCTTGACCCCTTTTTTCGCCCCCATAGCTCCTTCTCCGACCTGACTCCCGGGTTCGGAGCTTTCGGAGCCGGGCAGCGCTGGACCCGGGGGTGGGTCGAATCCGACTGGTCGGCGCACCTCGGATCCGATCCCTCCCTTGAGTGCTTCGGGTACTTCGGACCCGACCTCTGAGCCGTGGGCCTAGCCTCGGATCCGAGGGAGCCGGTGTCTCTTCGACTCCATCTAGGTCGGAGCGCACCGGTCTCTCGGATCCGACTGTCTCGGCTGTGGTTCTGATCCCTTCATCGGATCCGAGTGGGGGTCGGCTCTCGCGTCTTAGAGAAGTCGGCTCCCCCTTGGCCTTTGACATTGTGGAGAGGGTTCTGTCGAGGACATCCGGACCCCCGGTCCCTGTCTCAGCTCCATCCCGCACTCCCTCGCAGCTGGGCCAGGCTCCCATCAGCCGGACTCAGGGACAGCCCACCTCAATGTCCCAAGTGGTTGCGAGGACTCCTTGGAAGCCCCCCCGAGGAAGTGCCTCGTAAACATAAGTGTAAGAGGAGGCACGTGGACTCCCTCGAGTCTATTACTGAAGACATGGACTTGGAGGAAGGGGAGGGCTCCCCAAGATCACCCCCAGAAGATGTCTCCTTTGGAGACATTATGGAAATGTTAAGGATCGGGGGGGTGGTCTGCCCCCCAAGGCCTCCTCAGACGAGTCTGTGTTATTTGAGGCGGGCCCGTCTACCTCTTGGGTGTCCCCTCCTGCCGACCCTTTGGTGGACCTTATTGCCACCAGAGCGTGGAAGGACCCGGACACCGTAGAGCCTGTTCCCAAACGTCCGGACCTGATTCTTAGTCCCCCATCGGACCGTACACATTGGAGTAAGGGACCCCCAGTAGATGCCATGCTGATGGCTGCAGCCACAAAGAGGGAATTGGCTCGAGAGTCCCTCTATGCATCCCCCGAGCAAGGAATCCCGCTCGATGGATCGCATTGGGAAGTGAGTCTTTAGTTCAGCAACCTTCTCCCTGAGGGCGCTGAACTATATGGCACACGTGATCAGGATGCAGCGAGACCTGATTAAGGAATACGCTGCATCTTTCCCGGAGTCCATTTCGGCGGAGGACAAACAAGTGTACTCCACCCGTATGGCCACTCTCAGAGCGGTGTCTAATACTTCTATGCGGCTCTTATCTCACGCAACAGAGGGAGCCACTAGAGCTAGCGGATCGGGCCTTGTTATGAGACGCCAGGCCTGGCTCCGGCACTGTGACTTTGCGGAGCCCTTCAAAGCGACCTTCGCGAATGCCCCCTTCGATGGTTCTGCCCTTTTTGGCAAAACTGTTCGCGACACGCTTGTCCAGAGCGAACAGGACGGGAAGACGCTGTCTGCCATCGGAGTCCGCTTCTCAGCTCCCCAGAGGTCCTTCTCGAAGAACCAAAAGGGACAGAAGAAGATGTGGTTCCGGAAATCGCTGCAATCCCAACCTGCTCCGGACAACCAGTCCTTCCTTGGCAGAGGAGGACAGGGAGGTCGCCGTCCTAGAGGCAGAGGGGCTCCTAGGAACTTTGGGTCCAGAGAACCTTTCTCTGACAGACCCACGCAGCACCCCTGATGGGTTACCCGGCTGCTCCTCTCTGGAGGCAGTCGGGGGGCGTTTTTCGAGGCACCCTGACATCATGGGAGTCAATCATGTCAGACCGTTGGGTGCTTCGGGTGACATCCAGAGGCTATTCAATCCCCCTTCACAGGATTCCCAGATCCAAAAACCTCCCCGATGTACCACCCGATCAACGGGAGGTAGCAGCTGTGTAAATCACACAGCTGCTAACAAAAAGAGCCATCCAACACGTCCCCCGAGATCAGACCGGATCAGGGTTTTACTCCAGGTTCTTCTTGGTGCCAAAAAAGACGGGGGACTTAAGACCGATCCTAGACCTGTCACAACTGAACCTGTCTGTAACCAAACAAAAATGCCGGATGGTCACCTTACAATCTATCCTCCCCCTTTTGCGGGAGAACGATTGGATGTGCTCTATAGACCTCAAGGACGCGTACTACCACATTCTAATGGACAGATGGTCCAGGAGGTTCCTTCGCTTCTGGCTGGGAGCCAGGCACTACCAGTTCAGGGTCCTTCCCTTTGGTCTCACCTCTGCCCCCAGGGTGTTTACCAAGGTACTTGCAGTGATAGCGGCCCACCTGAGACTCCAGGGAATACAGGTGTTTCCATACCTGGACGACTGGCTCCTTACAGCGTCATCAAGGCATCTACTGTGCTCAGCCAGGGACTATTTCCTTCATATAGCCCCTCGCCTGGGCATCACCATAAACCGAGAAAAATCTTCCCTGGCCCCCACACAGCTTATAGATTTTATAGGAGGAAGATTGGACACAAGAAACATGCGGGCATTCCTCATTCTAGATAGACTGTCCAACCTGAGGTGTCATATCACGGCCATCTTAGAACCTTTTCCGACTGCAGCTATGGTCCTGAGGGCCCTAGGTTCAATGGCGGCAGTCATCCCACTCCTCCTCCACGCTCGACTACACATGAGGATCCTTCAATGGACCCTCCAGGTCCAATGGTCCCTGCTTTACCTTCCTCTCAACAGCCCGATAGCCATCAGCAGAGCATGCAAGAGCTCCCTGTTCTGGTGGCTCCAGTCGACTGACCTCCTGACAGGGAGACCCATCAGCAGAGCATGCAAGAGCTCCCTGTTCTGGTGGCTCCAGTCGACGGACCTCCTGACAGGGAGACCCTTCTGTACTGCATTCCCCCTAGCCACAGTGACCACGGACGCTTCTCGCCTCTGGTGGGGGGGGGGGCATTCAGCGGGCAGGATTGTCCAAGGCACGTGGAACAGTTCAGAGACCTCTCTGCATATAAATGTTCTGGAGATGAGGGCAGTGCTATTAGCGTTGCAAGCACTACACAGCCTTCTTCCTGTAGGAACTATTGCTATCCAGACCGACAACATGTCGGTAGTCTGGTACATCAACAAACAGGGGGGAACCAGGTCCTACCCCCTTTGTCGAGAGGCCATGAGAGTATGGGAATGGGCAATCTCCACCAACCGCTTTCTTGTGGCAACGCACATTCCGGGAAGGTCCAACATTCTAGTGGACAAGCTCAGCCGCACCATTCTTTCCCCTCACGAATGGTCTCTCAATTCTCTAGTAGCGAAACAGATTTTTGCCACCTGGGGGCAACCCTGTTGCGATCTTTTTGCTTCTCCCTCAAACGCCAAATGTGACAGTTTCTTCGCTCTACTTCCCCCATTCGGGGAATCCCCGAGAGACGCCCTGGTGTATGCTTGGCCTCCCGGTCTCCTATACGCTTGTCCTCCTCTTCCTCTAATGCAAAAACTATTACAGAAAGCCAGCAGTTTGGGGAGCAGAATGATTCTCATTGTCCCATTCTGGCCTCGTCAACCATGGTTCCCTTATGTATGGTCTCACCGAGTGAATCCGCCCTGGATTCTAGATCCAATTCCGGATCTCGTTTCCCATCCTCAGGGGCTTCCAATCCCGAACCTTCACACTCTGAAATTGACAGCTTGGCTGCTCCAGTTCCATCCCTAATCAGGACTCCCGGTATCTCTTCACCAGTGAAAGCCATCATAGTGGCTGCCCATAAACCTTCTACTAGGAAGGTTTATCGAAGCAAATGGAAGCGGTTCTCTATTTGGGCGGAACATAAAAATCTTGATCCCTTTTCCGCTCTCTGCGGTACTAGACTTCTTGACAGACCTTTTCCAACAAGGAGCAAGCTCTTCGGTAAAGGTGCAGATGGCAGCCATTTCTCATTACCATGTGGGTCATGACTCGACACCTCTCATGGCTGCAAAAATTTGTAAAGCCTTTCTTAAGGGTGCTTTTCTCTTAAGACCACCTGTTAAGGAAGCCGTACCACCTTGGGACTTAGTGCTGCAGTCCCTAACTGCTCCTCCTTTTGAACCTGCAGCCTCTGTGGACTTGAAGTATCTTTCCTGGAAAACTGCTTTCTTAGTGGCCAATGTGATAGTGTTCAATCTCGCCGTTTGTTCTTACACATGGGTTCGGAGCCGATCCTCGGCTCCGTGCCGGCCTCTTGCAAGCTCTGCATCGAGAAGAAGCTCGAGACAATCTAATACCCACAATCCCCCTCTGCCTTTACCTCAGATCTAGTTTGCCGCTGCTGCATACGCATCGTTGGGAGCTAGCTCGAGAGTTTCTAAGCTAAGATATAACTTTTTTGTTGTATTTTATTAAGGATTCTAGTCTAGTTGATATTATCAGTATTAGCAAGTGTGATTGTGTTGTGGTTCCGTTAATTCTTTGGTACCGTTAACCTTATTTATCGGTATTTTTGTATCGGGGCCTACACCCTTCATATCTCACCATATTGAGACAAATTTTTACCGGATTTGACAATTACTCGATTGTGACTAACTTTTTTCGGATTTGACTGTGTTTTTCTGGAGTTGTCTTTTTATTCTACAATGTCTGAGAAGGCAAAGTCTGGTTTCAAGCGTTGTCAGTGTGGCCAGAAAATGTCGGTCACCGACAACCATAGTTCCTGCGTCTACTGCCTTGGCCCTCTCCACTTACAAGAGGATTGCTCCATTTGTCACTCTTTTAGTGGGAGGGTCATGACAGATAGGCGCAGGAAACTGATGGACAGAGGTCTATTGAAACCGGCTTTCCAAGAGGCTTTGGATGCTTCTGACCAGGCATCAAGTCCTCTAAGGAATCGAAGACGTCGGAGCCTAAGTCATCGGCTCCGAGCTCTTCTTCAAAGGTTAGATCACCGGTTCCACAGACTTCGGGGCCGAGTGTTCAACTGGTATCGGTTCCTGAGCCTCGAGTCTTGGAACCGGTGATGGAGCTCCCTCCTTCGGCCATATTGAGGTCGGCTCCGTCTTCGGTTCCTTCGACCCGTTCTTCCTCCAAACTTTCGGATGTCGATGTGGATCGCGTGGTGCAGAAGTTGTTGGAGCATTCGGCCCTCTCTAAACTTATTTCGGTTTCCACCCAGTTGGTGTCGAAACTTGAAGGCCTTCCTGTTTCTCCATCCATTCCTCCTCCGAGACCGATTCAGTCTTTGGAGCCGGAAGAGGCTGATCTACTGATTGTGGAGCCCTCGGGTCCAGAACCGTCTTTTTCTCGGTCTGTTCCCCTCACCTCGACTCCGTCGGACCCGGTACCGGAGTCTCGGAGCCGACGGTCTGTTCTTGGTTCCGGGGCCGAGAGTCGAACCGGCGTGTCGGTTCCGACTCTCCCTCGGGCCTCGCACGGATCAATTCGGCTCCGTCCTCGGGGTCGATGCCTTCGGTGCCCGTGTCGGGGATTCTTCCCATTTCTTCGGAACCGGGAGACTCTTCGATGCGGGACCCGGGAGCGTTCGACCTGATGAGGAAGGTGTTGTCTACCCAGACAACCACATCAGTGGAAGCAGTCTCTCCTCCCCATAAAGGGCCTTTGTCTTCATCTGCACCCACGGCCACATCCAAGCGTCTGGCACCAGTGCCTCAGCCACCCCTGGAGGGTGCCCCCTCTTCCTCCGAGGCTTCTTCGGATGCTCCCCACGAGGAAGTCCCTAGGAAGAGATTGTGTAAGAGGAGACACTTGGATTCTCCACAGGAATCCTTGACATCTGATACTGACTTAGATGAGTCAGAGGGGTCCCCTAAGTCACCTTCGGAAGATGTCTCTTTTTCAGACATTTTGGAGATCCTTAAACAGAGAGGTGACTGGCAGTCCCTTCCCCCTTCTGAGGATGAGTCAGTTATACTGAAGGCATTTGGTGCTCGCCCTTCCTCCTCCTGGGTCACTCCGCCCTTCGACGAACTAATGGAACTTATTGCTCGAAGGGCGTGGGAGACTCCTGACACAGTGGAACCTGTTCCAAGAAAACCGAACAAGTACATCACAGCACCTCAGGATAAGTCCTACCTTACAAAAGGAGTTCCAGTAGACGCTATGGTGGTGGCTGCAGCCACGAAAAAGGAGATGTCGGAGTCTTCTTCATCGGTCCATCTGCCTAATAAAGATTCTAGGACGATGGATAGATATGGGAAGCGCATTTTTAGTTCAGCGGCTTTTTCCATGCGGTCCCTGAACTACCTGACCCATTTTACACGTCTGCAGAGGGATCTAGTCAAAGAGTTGGGAGATACCCTCCAGGGTGCTACAGATGCAGCTGTCTCAGAGAAAGTGACAGCGCAACTTAATACCCTAACATCGATTGTTAACTCGTCCATGAGGCTGATTTCCTACGCAGCCGAAGGTTCGAGTAGGGCAGCAGCTTCAGCGATTGCTCTTCGTAGACAATCCTGGATGCGCCTATGCTCCTTTGCGGAAGCCTTCAAGTCTTCCTTTACAAACGCCCCATTTGACGGTGCCACTCTTTTGGCCCCAAGGTAAAGGAGACCCTTACCCGGTGTGAACAAGAGGGAAAGACTCTGTCTGCTGTCGGAGTCCGTTTTTCCACCCCAACCAGGCCGTACCCCAAAGGGCAACGCGGTGGGAAAATGTGGTTTTGAAAACCCCAAGGGTCTTTCTCAGGCACACAGGGTGATGCCCCCTCTAGAGGCAGAGGAGGGGGCAGAGGTGGAAGACGCCGCCCTGGCGGCAGAGGGGGTCCGCAACATCAAGGTGACAGGGAAACACTCCCTGGTAAACCTTTTCATCACTCCTGAGAGGAGGCCCGACTGTCCTGCTCTGGAGGCAGTCGGGGGTCGCTTAGCTTTATACCCTCAGGCCTGGCAAGATATAACTACAGACAAGTGGGTAAAAAGCGTAGTTACCAGAGGTTACTCCATACCCTTCCTATCCTATCCCATTCCAAAGAAAAGACTCCCAGATGTACCGCCCCATCTGTGAGAGCCAGCAGCTTTAGAAATTTCAAAGCTGCTAGAAAAAAAGAGTCATCCAGCCAGTCCCAGCGGACCAGCAAGGATTCGGGACTTACTCAAGGTTCTTTTTAGTTCCAAAGAAAACAGGGGACTGGAGGCCCATTCTAGACCTAAGCTACCTCAATACTTTCGTCAAGAAAGAAAAGTTCGAATGGTCACGCTTCAATCGATCCTTCCATTCTTACAGAAGGACGAGTGGATGTGCTCAATAGATCTAGAGGATGCATACTACCACATCAAAATGGCCAGGGCATCCAGAGATCATTTGCGCTTCCGGCTGGGAGCCAGTCACTTTCAATTTCGAGCCCTGCCCTTTGGTCTGACCTCAGCCCCCAGGGTCTTCACCAAATGTATGGCAGTGGTAGCGTCTCACTTGAGACGTCAGGGATTCCAGGTGTTTCCGTATCTGGACGACTGGCTCCTTTCGGCCACCACCCGGCATCAACTACTGCAGGCCAGAGACTATGTTCTTCAACTGTGTGTTCACTTAGGGATCTCCGTAAATTTCGGAAAATCCTTACTTCAGCCATCACAAAATATCTTGTTCATAGGAGCAGAGTTAAACACACGTCAATTAATTCTGAGGCTTCCCCCAGAAAGGATATTATCACTGCAGACTCACATACGTCTTCTACTCTTGTCAAGGAAATCTCCTGCAAAACTAGTACTGAAGGTGTTGGGCCTCATGTCAGCCTCCCTTATTGCAATTCCCCTGGGAAGGCTGCACATGAGAGTCCTACAATGGCTACTGTTTGCTCAATGGTCATTTCAACAACTACCTCTAACACACGAGATTCTTATAACAAAGACTTGCAAAACAGATCTAAATTGGTGGCTTCAAACGTGCAACCTTTCCCAGGGGAGGCCGTTTGTGCTACCACCCACAGTTACGGTGACCACGGACGCTTCCCTGATAGGGTGGGGGCATCTTTCAGGGACAGACAGTCCAAGGCGAATGGACCAATTTGGAGTACAATCTGCACATCAATGTTCTAGAGTTGAGGGCAGTGTTTCTAGCGTTGCAACACTTTGCTCCCCTTCTTCCTCTAGGGACTATTGCAGTTCAGACGGACAACATGTCGGTAGTCTGGTACATAAACAAACAAGGGGAACCAAGTCCTATCAACTATGCAGAGAGGCCATGAGAATTTGGCAGTGGGCGGAGTCCACGGTCGCTTTCTAATAGCAACGCACATCCCGGGGTCATCCAACGTCATAGCCGACAGGCTGAGCAGAGCAATTCTGTTACCGCACGAGTGGTCTCTAAAACAGTCAGTGGCGAAAAGGATTTTTCGCACGTGGGGCCAGCCTTCCTGCGACCTGTTTGCGTCTCCAATGAATGCCAAATGCAGGAGCTACTTTGCCCTATTACCCTCCAGGGAAGTCCCCAGGGACGCACTGGTTTCTGATTGGCCCCGGGACTCCTATCGCATTTCCCCATTTCCTCTGATATCAAAGTTTCTCCAGAAAGCCAGGAACCTACACAGGACGATAATCCTCATTGCTCCATTCTGGCCTCGTCAAATTTGGTTTCCCTTCCTGAAGATACACTGCATTCGGGGACCCTGGATTCTGGACCCAGAGCCAGATCTATTGACTCACTCGTCAGGGGTTCCCCATCCCGCTCCTGTCACTCCATCTAGCAGCTTGGCTGCTCCAATTCCCAACTTAGCCAGGTCTGATCTTTTGTCACCAGCAGTCCAGGATATATTAGTGGCTTCGCATAAAGCTTCCACTACTAAAACATATACTAGCAAATGGAAACGGTTTGTATTCTGGGCGAAT
This sequence comes from Protopterus annectens, assembly GCF_019279795.1. NCBI lineage: Eukaryota > Metazoa > Chordata > Ceratodontiformes > Protopteridae > Protopterus > Protopterus annectens. Next base: position 1,845,638,364 of record NC_056729.1, on the reverse strand, counting down.
ACACACCATGTGGATCCCTTTATAGCTCCTTTGAATAAGATATTAGAGTTCTTAACAGACTTATTTCATCAGGGTGCTTCTCCTGCTACTCTAAGAGTTCAATTGGCTGCCATTTCGAATTTCCATGTGGAAGAATGTGGAGCTCCTATCATGGCTCACAGACTTTGTAAAGCCTTTTTAAAAGGAGTTTTTCATATTAGACCACCGGTCAGATCTCCTACGTCACCTTGGAGTCTAAACTTGTTGCTATCTAAATTAATGTTGCCCCCTTTTGAACCTGCCTCTTCTTGCCCATTAAAATTTTTGTCCTGGAAAACTCTCTTTCTGGTAGCCATTACTTCTGCTAGACGAGTGTCTGAACTTCAGGCTCTCTCCATCAAGCACCCTTATTTGATCTTTCACTCTGACAGAGTTTCTCTTGAACCAATTCATCCTTCCTCCCTAAAGTGTGTTCTATTAACAATATTAATCAGTCCATTGAATTACCCACTTTCTTCAAAACCACTCCAACAAAATGGAGTATATGTTACACAAATTGGATGTTCACAGACAGCTAAGGTTTTATTTGGATAGAACAAAAGATCACAGGAAAACAGATCAACTCTTTGTGGCTTTTGCTGATAGCAGGAAAGGACTTGCAGTTACCAAAAGAACTCTTTCTAAATGGTTAACGGATTGTATAATCTATGTCTACGATTCTGCAAATCAACCCCCTTTACACAAACCCAAAGGACATTCCACAAGGTCAATATCTACGTCTTTGGCTCATGCAGCTCGCCTACCTCTGGATGCTATTTGTGCGGCTGCTACCTGGTCTAAGCCACATACATTTATTTCTCATTATAAAGTAGACAAGGTTTCTAGGGACAGGGCAACCTTTGGTTCCACTGTGCTCAAGAACGTCCTCCCGTGAGTTCCTCAGGATCAAGGAGCTAGGGATGCTACCCATGTGTAAGAACAAACGGCGAGATTGAACACTATCACATATAGAAGTTATGTCCTTACCATAACGTTCCATGTGGAGTGTTCATCTCGCCTTTGTTCTTACAGTCCCACCCTCCCACCCTTAGGAAGAACGTTCTTTGATGCCTGGCCAGAAGCATTTTTTGCTACTGTTATTATTCTGTGTACATAGTTGGTATACACATATATTTTTATATGTGTCTGTTTATATATGTATAGGTGTATAGCATAAGTGTGCTATTATGTAGATTGGTTTGCTTGCAAACTAGATCTGAGGTAAAGGCAGAGGGGGATTGTGGGTATTAGATTGTCTCGAGCTTCTTCTCGATGCAGAGCTTGCAAGAGGCCGGCACGGAGCCGAGGATCGGCTCCGAACCCATGTGTAAGAACAAAGGCGAGATGAACACTCCACATGGAACATTATGGTAAGGACATAACTTCTATTTACGTCAGTTAGAAGAGTTTCAGAACTCCAAGCTCTGTGCGTCAAACCACCTTATCTCTCCTTTTTTCCAGATAGGGTCTCCCTCAGGACCAATCCTTCCTTTCTTCCAAAGATTGCTTCCGAATCCAATATTAACCAATCTATTAATTTGCCAGTTTTCTTTCCCAAATATAAAAACAAAGGAGAATATAAACTGCATTCCTTAGATGTTCATAGACAACTGCGTTTCTACATTCACAGAACAGCTGGTCATAGACAATCCGATCAACTGTTCGTCTCCTTTGGAAAATTCGCACTGGGTAAGGCAGTCTCTAAGGTCACCTTGTCAAAGTGGATTTCTAATTGTATCTTGCAGGCTTATGACACCTCAGGAAGGCCAGCTCCTCAGAGAATTACAGCACATTCTACAAGAGCAGTATCTACTTCTGCTGCCTTTAAATCTAGAGTACCATTAGATGATATCTGTGCAGCAGCCACTTGGACCTCATCTCATACTTTCATTTCACATTACAAAGTGGACGTTGTTTCCAGAGGGAGAGCATCCTTTGGCTCTGCGGTGCTCCGGAACATCCTTCCATGATGGCCGCCCAAGATCCAGGTAGCTGGGGACTCTGTCCCACAGGTTGCAGACAAATGAAGTCTTCCTACTTCAGATTAAGAAGTTATGTACTCACCATAACGTTCCATCTGAGTAGGTGACTTCATTTGGATGCAACCATCCCCCCCTCCATCCCCCTGACCTTTCAAGGCGCTATTAGTCCTGGTTTTCCCAGGATTCTGTTATACTGGTATTCACAGGGCAAACTCAATCTGAGGTCAGTCAGGGCTTAGCAGGGGATTATGGGTAAAGGGAGGAGCTAGGAGCTCGGATCCTAAAGCTTATGAATTGCCGGCTCGGATCCGATGTCGGATCCGAATCCCACAGGTTGCATCCAAATGAAGTCACCTACTCAGATGGAACGTTATGGTGAGTACATAACTTCTTATTTTCTCCCATTGTAGCATCACCAAATTAGAGTACAAACCACCACATGGAGAACCCATAGCAACACCAGCTGCTTGGATAAAAAATTCACCATTAAAAAAATATACAGTTATTTTTCAACACAAGTTCAAATAGTTGTTTGTATACATTCATTTTTGGTTGTGATACTCCTTTTACCAATAAATAGTCACATGCCCATTCAATACCAGTATCATGGGTTATTGAGGTGTACAAATCCTTCACATCAATGGTGATGAATACACCTGTCTCACTGTATTCTAAATTATTAACCCTTTCTAAATTAATCCCATGAATCCTTACAAATAATAGTTTCTTCACTAACAAAACATTTCAAATTAATATCCAAGTATTTTGCTATGGGATAAGTGATAGAAACATGCCCATTCACTATAGGGCGCATAGGTGGATCAACCATATTCTTGTGTAGTTTTGGTAATCCAAGTATACAAGGAGTTTTTGGATGGTGCACTGCCAGGTAATTGTACTCATCTATAGAAATTGAGCCTTCAATAAAGAGGTCCATTAATTCATTTTTAACTTTGTTATAAATGCCATTTAACTCATTAATAGAGATTTTTTATATGCATCACTCAAGAGAATATTGTTCATCCTTGTGTTATAATCATCTAGGTCCATAATGACAATACCACCACCTTTATCTGGTTTTATAATCCGCACATCTCTATTAGACCTAAGTTTGTTTAGACCATCCATCTCACTTTTACTTAAGTTAGGTGAGCGTGCATTTCTGTGCATATTTCTAACATCTATTTCACACATTTTATCAAACATCGCTAACGCAGGGTGCAGAGGTGGGTTGAACGTGCTTGAAATGTGCAAAGGGTTACTTACATATTCAACAGATTTAAAAAGACATTTAAATTCAACTTTCTAACAAAATGTCTGATATCAATTAATTTTTGTGCTAAATTTTTGGCTGGGATAAATGATACACCTCTAGAAAATAAATTACAATCATTAACATCAAAAATACATGAAGAAAAATTGTATACATTAAAATCATTTCTAGAATTATTTAAAATAATACAATTATTCAACATATGCTCATTCGAATTCAATTCCATTCCCGATATCCCCCCCCCCTCTGATAATGCATTTGTCCCCCTCGACCCCTGTTAGCAGGAAAAGTCCCCTGATTCTGCATGTTTCTGTTCCCCCCCCTCTGATAATGCATTTGTCCCCCTCGACCCCTGTTAGCAGGAAAAGTCCCCTGATTCTGCATGTTTCTGTCTCTCAGTCTTTCTGATCTCCTCAGTGGGGGAAAGTTGCCTTGCTCTAAAAATGTTCCTCATTATTCCCAGAGGCTCCATCATTATAGTTATGCTTCTCCATATTCCAAGCTTGTGACCGAGGAGGGTTGGGAATAAGCTGTGTTTGAACAATATTGAGCCCTATCCCTCTCTATTTTCTTCATCTTCCTAGCTTTAATTGAAACCATTTCTTGTTCAATAGATTTAAATATTCTGTTGTAGTCAAAAATATTGTTGTCATGAGCCAAATCTTGCACAATCCTGTTGTCCAGTTCAGTTGCTTCTTTTATTAAATCTTTCAAAATTAGTTCATTATGTTTGATAACTAGCTTCATGTACTGGAAGCCGTGTCTATCAGCTTCATGTACTGGAAGCCGTGTCTATCAAACATACTGATCAAATCCTTATGGAAGCATGAACCAGCTATTAGCCCTGTGGGAAAGCGCCACATGCGCAAACCCACAAGTTTAAGCTTTAAACATTCTTTAAAGTATGCATTATCAACTTGAATCATCTTAATTTTAAGTAAAATGCGGTCTAATTTGTACAAACTGTTGTAAGAATCGGTACTTACAGGTGAAGGTGTAGAAAAAGCCATCTCCTCTAATCCCATTAGAATGACCAACTGGTTAGGAAAGTTAACTTGAACATCTTCACGAGCATTTCTTCTTAAATTTGCGCTCTGTGATGAATGCTGCTCTCCATCCATTAAACTCGTACCAGCAATTTTTCCTGAATGCTCCTCATTACTGGTAGTGTTGCTGTTGTTGTTTAACTTCCGTCTCCACCAGGTCTAATGTCAGCGTTTTCAGAGTCTAAAAAAGAGAAACAGCACTTGTTTCCTCACCACAACTTCTACTAGAGCCAGCACCTTCCTAGTTTGGTCCTCCCTTCGGAGCTGACGTCATACGGGCATGCTGTATTCTGTCTAACCTTTGAGTGATCCATTCCAAATGCTGCAAGATATCCTCAGTCGAACTGTTCCTTTATGGTGTATATAATGATTGTGAAGCCTCCATCTCCTGTGCCTCCGTTGCCATAAGAAACGCAAATAACTTCAAACTTTTGAAAGTCAGAAAACAAACCACAATCCAAAAATCGGCCTCGGTTGCAACAAGATGACGAAAGATAAAAAGTTTCAAATAAGCAACTAAGAAGTGCTTACAGAAAGAACTTTAATTTAACAAATAAAAATAAAAATAAATCAGATGCATCCAGTGAATCAAGCACTTTTGTCTCCAACCATTTGGAGACTTTATCAAGACAGAGCATGCCCCAACTGACAGGAAATTTATAATACACTCCACTAACTACCTTGATTATAGCAAGCTCAGATGCTCATAATCCTTGTACTTATTATACAGCAGGAACTTCTTATTGTAACATTTGTTAATGTCTGTTATGTACTTCACAGATAAAGATTCTAACTGTCTACTGATGTACTACATTCTTCATCTGTAAATTTGTAAGTAATTGCTGTGTAAATTGTTAATCGCTATGTAATCCAATGTAACTACTGTCTGTTTATTTTAACTGTGGAGCTTTCTCCCCGGGCCTCCGCTGAAAATGGACGTATGTCCAGTCGGACACTCCTGGTCAACAAATATAAATAAATAAATAAACTGTGGACATTTTTGTATTTTCAAAGATTGTAAAATTATTGTTGTTAAATGTTTTTCTAATATTTTGGAGCTTTTCTCCCAGCCCTTCATTGAAGATGAACACCTGCCCAGTTGGACTCTTCCAGTAATAAAATATCAATAAACAAAATATTAAATAATTCAAATAAATATATAACATAATGCACATAACCTCCAAATTCATTTTTCCCTAAAATTACACAAATTGTCTTAGGTTCATAGGTGTGTACTAGGCAAATGGCCCTGGAGCCTTTACAAGCCTAGCTAATAGGATTACCCTGGCATCATGCCACTCAACCTCAGTTCCCAGTGCCTCCGTCGAGTAGAGCCACCGGAGTGATCCCAGGGGTGGGTTTTCTATTTCCCATCCACTCATCAAGACTTCTCTTGAATAGGGTTAGTGAGGTGCTCTGTTTGACATGTATGGGAAGTCTATTCCATATCATGGGCAGTCTCTGGGTTATGAACTTGTCCCTTCAGCTTATTCTGTTGATTGTGGTAATGAAGTTGAGGTCTCTAGAGCATGTGGTATGGAGGGATTGGGATTTCTTTAGATGTAGCATTTCTAACAGAGCTGAGTCAGACATGGCTTTGTAAGTCAAGCAGCGATCTCCTCTAAGTAGGCAATATGAGAGAGAATAGTTGAAGTTTTTCGTGTCTGTCCATATAGGACAAGTGTTTAATGCCTAGGATCCTCTTTGTGAGGTATTGTTGCAGCCTCTCCAGTTGTTGCAGGTGCCTAGTGAGGTACATGCAAAATGGGGCATTGTACTCGATTAGCCTAATGAGGGAAGAGTAGAGGGGAGACAATGACCTCTTTCTTCCTGGATGCAAAACCCTTGGTAATGAGATGTGCCACATTGGAGGACATTCTGACCACAGTTGCAGTGTGGTGGTCCAAAGAGAGATGGCTGTCAACCTATGTTCCCAGATCTCTTATAACGACTTCTGTGTTCAGTGGACTACCACCGATGTGGTAATTCATGAGAACCAGTTTTTTCCCAATGGGGATGACGACACATTTTTTGGCATTGAGCTTAAGACCATGGTTCTGACACCAGTCGTTGGTCTCAATAAGGCCTTTCTGTAGGATGTCAGCATCACTTGGGGAGTTAATAATAGCTCCCAACTTGCAATCATCTGTGAAGTTTGTCAGCCAGAGTCCCTTCATGGTAGCCTGGACTTCAGAGAAGTAGATACCAAACAGGAGAGGACCCAGGACCAAACCCTGTGGGACTCGACTCATGAGTGGTCGGCAGCATGACTTGGAGTCAGCTACTTTCACACTGTGGATTCTATCTGTGAGCCAGTTTGCAACCCACATGCCTAGCTTAGTGAGCTTTTCTTTGATTCCTGAGTGGGAATGGTATCCAGAAACTTTGGTCAGATCAAAGTAGGCTGCATGAACCACCTTGCCTTCATCCACAGCTCTAGTGACTGACTCAGGCATGATCTACCCTTCACAAACCCAAACTGTGTGGGATCCAGATTTTGGAGATTCCCTATATCCTTGTTTATTAGGTCCATGATGATGCATTCCATAGCTTTGCATATCAGACTCATCATGCTAATTGGGGTGATAGTTCCCAGGGTCTGTAGTTGCTATTCCCTTGTGGCGAGGGATAACTGTAGCAGTGCGCCATTCGGTAGGGACAAAGCCTGAGGTGAGGCTGTGATTGAACAGGGCACACAGGTGAGGTGCCAGTTCACTCTGCAGTTCATGTAGAACACAGCCGGAGATATTGTCAGGTCCTATAGAAGCTGTACTCTTGGCCCTGAGAGTGCTGTTTTAACCTATGCAGCAGTAATACTGGGTTCCTGGCAATCTACTGGTATTGTGATTGGTCCTTTGGTGGGGGAGAGAGTGATAAAGTTGGCATTGAATCTGTCGGCCAGTATATTGGCATATCTTTTGGCTTGGTATAGGAGGTACCATTGTGCAGTAGCTCAGAGTAAATCTGGGTATTGCCGTGGAGATTCTTTACATAACTATAGAAGGCCTTGTGGTTGTCTTTACTATCTGCTGCAAATCTCTTTTCATAGCTAGCTTTAGAGGATTTGATGAGGGATCTCAACTTTTTGTTGAGGCTGATGGGGAGTTTTTCCAGTCTTGGGACTTCACCTTATTCCGTATCAATTTCCTCCTTCTGTTGTAGAGTTTGTTTATGGCAGTGGAGCACCAGATTGGCTTCCTTTTTTTGGAGGAGCACGTCTTGGTTCTATTGGGTATGGTGAGATCCATGCATTTGTGTATGTGTTCGTACAGTGCATTGGTGTATGATTCGGCGGTCATGCAACTATGCTCCATTTGCATGGGTGCTGTGAAGTTAGCCACCTCTGTTTTTAGCAGCCCAAAGTTAGCTTTGGAGAAGTTATTCATGGTGGTTACCTTTGCGGGGTGGGTGGGAGGGATGTGGATTTCCAAGGTGATTAGTTTGTGGTTGGATCTAACATGGGAGAAGTTGACTATTGGTGTAGACCAACGGTCGCCCATGGTAGTAATGACCAGGTCAAAGATGTTGCCACCTCCAGTGGGGGTAAGAACGAGCTTGTCCAGGACATTGGAATTAATGAATTCCAGGAAATGTTGGGCAAGTGTATTGGTACATGAGTAGTTTTCCCAGTTAATGCAGGGGTAGTTGAAGTCATCCAGTATGAGAGTGTTAGGTTAGACCCTAATATTCTCCATGGTGCTTAGGAACGTGGAGTGAGAGTCTTGGGACATGGTTGGGGATCTATAGCAGGCTACGACCTAAATTGCTGTCTTACCCAATGTTAGCTGCACCTGAAGTATCTCAGATGTGTTATGTTGGTCTACCAGTCTGGTGGTGTGCGCATCCTTTATGAATATGGAAACACCACTGCCTTTGGAGCTTCGGTCCAAGTTCTGGGGCCGAAAGGTGTAGAATGAGTTACAGCCTGGTAGTGCATGGGTGCTTTCTGCTGCCTTGAACCAGGTCTCTGTTACAGCACAAATGTTGATGTTCTCCATTTTAAGGAGCACTTCGAGCGAGTGCATTTTGAGATTTAGACTTCTAGCGTTGAGCAACATGACCCTCAGATTGCATTTCTTTGTAGCTGTTATGGTGGTAATTTGGTCTTTGGAACACCACCTAAAAAAGACAATATAGGGGTGGCAGGAGCCTTGGCCAGTATCCAGAAGCCCAGGAGTGACAGATGCAGGCCATCTCTGGCAAAGCATTGAGGTCTGTCAATCATGTCATCCCAGGCAGAGAGATACTGGATCCCGTAAGAATGTCACCAGAAACTTAGCCAATTGTTGAAATCGATCATTTTCTGATTGTACTGTGGCATAATTCTGGGTGTTGGTAGGAGGCTGCTCAGGGCTAGGGTCATACCCCCCTGGGCTACATAATCCGAGAGTTCCTCCATGTCTCTCTTCATGTAGACCAGGAAGGTATTTCTCAGGTCATTCACACCCACATGTACAATGACAGAGTCATATTTGTACTTGTTGCGGGACCTGAGTGCATGCATTATGTGGCGGATCCTGGCACCTGACAGGCAGCTGACTGTTACTATCTCTTTATTCAATCAAGTGAGTGGGACATCAGTGTACCTCACTATCGAGTCACCTATGACTAGTGTGTTGGGCATATTGTTTTGCCTTGGGGACTTTGGTTGAGTGGCACACTGTTTAGGAGAGTTATGTGTCTCATGATTAGTGTTGTGTTGGGGTGGTCGAGTGCGTTTCTGCCTTGGAGGTCTCTGCTGTTTCGGTAGATTTGTATTGAGAACCTCTACGAAGGTGGGTGTGTGGTTTGTGTTTCTATGTGAAGGCAGTGCTGGTGTGTGTTCTGGAGGGCTATGTGTTCCATGTGGTGTGGTGCAAGTTCCATATTTTTTCCATAGACAAAATGTAACACAATGACCTTCTCCTCTTGACCAGCTATTCCGGTTTTGGCTGGAGAGTGCATGGCTTCCAATTCAGATATATAAGTGCACCTCTCACAAGTCTGAGTGTTGGGAGGCAAGAGGAGAGGGTTGTCAGTGTACATGAGGCAGTTGCTATATTGCCTCAGGATGCCCAAGTTCATCAGGTTAATAGGCAAAAGCACAGGGAACTGACCTTTAGACATGCCTGGAGAGTTGAGCATTAATAATAAGTACTAGAACTATTTTCTTGTAGAACATTTAGTGCTGGTAGCACTTTTGTGTGCTACAATAATTGCTTCAAGAAGTATAGTAAAGTGCTTGACTAATACGCTAGTAAAAGTGCAGGAGAGGAGGGAACTCTAGCAGATCTTATTTTGGAAATTGCTCAAGCTAGACTTACATTGTTAACCAGATGTAAGCTTGCATGTATCAGGGATATGTTCCTCTGTGACTGCCTGTTTATTGATATTTTTAAGAAATATTAACTTAAGTTTAATTGTATAATTAACAATACAAATAAACTGAATATCTCTTAAGATGTGCAACTTACAGGGCAAATATCAATGGCAGTTTTCTTCAACAACATTTAAAGTTTCATCTTATGCCAGGCAATTGATTGTAAATCACTTATTTTTTGAAGTATTAAGTACATATGGAGATATTGCATATTTTCATAATCACTGAAGAACAACCAGCAATATTTCCAGTATAGTGCGACATAAATGGATATTAACAATGAATTTTTTTTGTCTTTCACAATGACATTTCACACCATGACCCCCTCAATAGCATGTACGTCTCTCAGATATGAACATGTGAATATAAATATGAAAATAAGAATTAAAAGTCTGTGTGATTTTGTTAACTCCTTTCCCTTTCAAACATTGCCTATTATTAGCTGGTAAGTCACTTGATAAAAGAAGCCAGATCCAAAAAAGGTCTGGATGCCACAAGGAGCTATGGGTGTTAACTGGAAGTATACAAAAAAGGCGCTATAGGACTTGAATGTCTCTTATAGACAGAGGAAGACAGTAAACATCACCTAACTAACATAACCCCCAACAGAACTTTTTACCAGCCTCCTAACAAACATACCCCCCAATTAAAATATGCAAGTTACAAGGGGATGCAGCTGGGTTGATTTGCTTGGCTAGGCTTCTGAAGGACCTTGTGCTCATTATCATAATATACACCTTTGAACCTATAAATGAGTTAATGTAGTCAGATTTAATAAATATAAACACCGGATTATTATCACCAAAAAATATATCCAGCACTGAACCAGTATTGACAAGGCTTTTTATGGCACAGCACACTTTTCAGCCTCTTAACTTTCAAAATCATATCAGGAAAACTTCAAAAAATCATAGCATAGGTCCCAAAATCATAAAGGTTAAATTTAATTAAGCATAAATGTGCATGTCTAGTAGGGGCAGTGCATTATCTCTAACATTAGCAACCTTGTCACGTTAACAAATAGATTACTAGTAGCTGTGCCAGAAATGCATCCATACCTCTCGAGTGGCTCATTATGAGGAGCATTTTATGTCTTATAAATCCACATTTCTCACAGTTCTACACTGAAAGGGTCTGTTACAAATTCATTTGTTAAGACCTTTTTACTTATAACCTTGGAAAATAATACTGAATAATATGAATTCATCTAAAGATTTTTGTAAGTATAAAGTAACACACTTTACCTAACTTTAAGTTGTTTGGTAAGCTGTTACTAGGGGGTTTCACTTTTGTCCATTTGTTCCATATTGTGAAATGTAGTGTTTCCAGGCAAAACCCCAGATCTCCATAATCTTATACAACCATACATGTCTGTTAGCACCCTCCATTCTAGTAACAAACTTCTTGTAGATGTAACCAAAGCTATAACCATACATGTCTGTTAGCACCCTCCATTCTAGTAACAAACTCCTTGTAGATGTAACCAAAGCTATAACCATACATGTCTGTTAGCACCCTCCATTCTAGTAACGAACTCCTTCTAGATGTAACCAAAGCTATAACCATACATGTCTGTTAGCACCCTCCATTCTAGTAACGAACTCCTTCTAGATGTAACCAAAACTATAACCGTACATGTCTGTTAGCACCCTCCATTCTAGTAACGAACTTCTTCTAGATGTAACCAAAGCTATAACCATACATGTCTGTTAGCACCCTCCATTCTAGTAACAAACTCCTTGTAGATGTAACCAAAGCTATAACCATACATGTCTGTTAGCACCCTCCATTCTAGTAACAAACTCCTTGTAGATGTAACCAAAGCCATAACCATACATGTCTGTTAGCACCCTCCATTCTAGTAACAAACTCCTTGTAGATGTAACCAAAGCCATAACCATACATGTCTGTTAGCACCCTCCATTCTAGTAACAAACTCCTTGTAGATGTAACCAAAGCCATAACCATACATGTCTGTTAGCACCCTCCATTCTAGTAACAAACTCCTTGTAGATGTAACCAAAGCCATAACCATACATGTCTGTTAGCACCCTCCATTCTAGTAACAAACTCCTTCTAGATGTAACCAAAGCCATAACCATACATGTCTGTTAGCACCCTTCATTCTAGTAACGAACTCCTTCTAGATGTAACCAAAGCCATAACCATACATGTCTGTTAGCACCCTCCATTCTAGTAACGAACTCCTTCTAGATGTAACCAAAGCCATAACCATACATGTCTGTTAGCACCCTCCATTCTAGTAACAAACTCCTTCTAGATGTAACCAAAGCCATAACCATACATGTCTGTTAGCACCCTCCATTCTAGTAACAAACTCCTTCTAGATGTAACCAAAGCCATAACCATACATGTCTGTTAGCACCCTCCATTCTAGTAACAAACTCCTTCTAGATGTAACCAAAGCCATAACCATACATGTCTGTTAGCACCCTCCATTCTAGTAACGAACTCCTTCTAGATGTAACCAAAGCTATAACCATACATGTCTGTTAGCACCCTCCATTCTAGTAACGAACTCCTTCTAGATGTAACCAAAGCTATAACCATACATGTCTGTTAGCACCCTCCTTTCTAGTAACGAACTCCTTCTAGATGTAACCAAAGCTATAACCATACATGTCTGTTAGCACCCTCCTTTCTAGTAATGAACTCCTTCTAGATGTAACCAAAGCCATAACCATACATGTCTGTTAGCACCCTCCATTCTAGAAACGAACTCCTTCTAGATGTAACCAAAGCTATTAACGCTGCTGGGGAATATCTCTTCTCCATCTTTATTTCTAAACTGTGGAATAAACTGCCAACCCCAATGACCTCCAACTGCTCTACATCTCAATTTAAGAAGCTCTTAAAATCTCACCTAATGGATACTTGGCTCTGTTCTTACAATTGTTCTGGATAGGCCTGTCCCAGCCTATTTAACCAAATATTGCTGATTGAATAATATGTTACACCAATTTTGGCCCCTACTGTATGGAAGCTAGTAGTCTTCTCATTTAAATTGTACATGTATGTTGCGTTATGTACATTTCACTTCTAATACTTGTATTGACCTTCAATATGTAACTGTTTGATCTGAAGTAGGAGATTCATTTGTCAGCAACCTGTGGGTATGGATCCGATATCGGATCCGAGCCGGCATGGTTTATCCAGCTATGGATCCAAGCTCCTAGCTCCTCCCCTCACCCATAATGCCCTGCTCTCCCTACATGACCCCAGATCTAGTTTGCCGCGTTCATGGTGACAGCTTGATCTTTGAGCTCCTGCAGCTAAGTGGAATTTTGTTATTGAATAAGGGTTTTTTTTTTCGATCTTTTAAGTAGTATATTTGTGTGAAAGTGTTAGGTTCCCCATCCTTTTAAACTGTTTTTGGTTAATTTACTAAAATTTTTGTGTAATTCCCTCCCCTCGCTGGTAGCGTAGTTGTGTGTGCGTGGTCTTTGGGGCTTGTAGTGTGTCTGAGTAGTTAACTTTGTTAACTTGTTAGTTTTTAATTTGTTTTCTGTTTAAAAAAAAAAAAAAAAAAAGAAGAATGTCAGAAGCCCCAAAGGCGATATTCTCGAAATGCTCCGAGAGTGGCCATAAGCTGTCCCCTGCTGATGGCCACACTCAGTGCGTTCGATGCCTTGGGGTTGAACACCTCACTTCTGGATGTTCAATCTGTGCAGGGTTCAACCCCAGGGCATTGAAGGAGCGGAGGTCGAAGCTGGTCTTGGCGGTGCTTTTGCCCCCGGACTCGGCTTCGGCCTCCGCCCCGTTGGTAGTTACCGCTCCTGCGGTACCTGCCCTACCTGCTCCCGCTCCTCCTCCCGGGACTCAAACTCCCTCTACGGGTTCGGAGGACAGGGAAGCTAGGAAGAAGGACCGGAGAGAGAAGCACCACAAGCGGCGGGCCGAGACCTCCGTCTCGGCCCCGCCGGCTAAGCGGGCTTCTCCTCCGGCCTCTCTAGCTACTGGTTCTCCTACTCCTCGGCTCCGGTCCCCGACCTTTTCACCGGGACCTGAGGAGGAGGAGACCCGACCTCCTTCGAGGCTATCGAGGCGGTACTCTAGGCCTACCTCGGTAGCCTCTTCGAGGTCCACTTATAGTCTTTTAGACTGTGATCTGGACCAGATGATGCGAAGGTTCATCCAGGCCCAGATGCAGATGGGAGTGCTCCTGCCTCCCCCCCCCTGGGGGGGAGCTCAACCCCCTTTTTCAAGCCCATTGCTCCTTCTCCGACCTGCTACCCGGGTTCGGAGCGCTCGGAGCCGGGCAGCTTTGAAGCCGGGGATGGGTCGGCTCCGATAGTACTGACTACTTCGGATCCGACCCTGCCCTAGAGTGTGTCGGATCCGACCTCTTGGAGCCTTGGCCCGAGTTTCGGATCCGAGGGACTCAGTGTGCCTTCGGCGCCGTCCGTGTCGGAGCGCACTGGGCCCTCGGATCCGAGGGGCTCGGTGCCGCCTCCGATCCACTCCTCGGATCCGAGTGGGAGCCGACTGTCAGATCCTTTGGTCGAGGCCGGCTCCCCTTCGGCTTTTGATGTAGTGGAGAGGGCTCTGTTGAGGGCATCCGGACCCCCGGCACTTGCTTCGGCTCAGTCCCGCACTCCATCTGCTCTGGGTCAGGCTTCCATCACCCGGCCACTGGGACAGCCCGTTTCGATGCCCCAAGCAGTTCCTGTGGAACTAGACACAGCTTGTGAGGGTTCCTCGGACAGCCCCCCCGAGGAGGTACCTCGCAAGCACACGTGTAAAAGGAGGCACATAGACTCCCCTGAGTCTTTAACTGAAGACACGGACTTGGAGGAAGGGGAAGGCTCCCCAAGATCACCCCCTGAGGATGTCTCCTTTGGAGACATCATGGAAATGCTTTGTATAAGAGGTGGGTGGTCTGCCCCAAAGTCTTCTTCGGACGAGTCTGTGTTCTTGGAGGCATTCGAAGTGGGCCCGTCTACCTCTTGGGTGTCCCCTCCTGCCGACCCACTGGTGGACCTCATTACCACCAGGGCATGGAAGGAACCAGACACCGTGGAGCCAATTCCCAAAAGGCCAGACAGGATCCTCAGCCCCACTGCTGACCGTGCCCACTGGAGTAAGGGTCCTCCGGTAGATGCCATGTTGACGGCAGCAGCCACCAAGAGGGAACTCGCCCAGGAGAGTCCCTCAGTCCATCCTCCGAGCAAGGAGTCTCGGATGATGGACCGCTTGGGGAAGCGAATGTTTAGTTCAGCGACCTTCTCAGTGAGGGCGCTCAACTATCTGGCACATGTTATTAGGATGCAGCGCGATCTTATTAAAGAATATGCTGCATCCCCCCCAGAGTCCATGTCGGAGGAGGACAAAAGTTTTGCACTCCACCCGTATGGCCACTCTTCGGTCTGTTACAAATACCTCTATGCGGTTGCTTTCCCATGCTACTGAGGGAGCCGCTAGAGCTGCAGGAGTAGGCCTAGTCACGAGACGTCAGGCCTGGCTCCGCCATTGCGATTTCACGGAGCCCTTCAAGGCGTCCTTCGCGAACGCCCCCTTTGATGGTTCTGCCCTCTTTGGCAAAACGGTTCGCGACACCTTGGTCCAGAGCGAGAAGGACGGGAAGATGCTGTCTGCCATCGGAGTCCGCTTCTCTGTGTCCCAGAGGTCCTACACTAGGAACCAAAAGGGCCAGAAGAAGATGTGGTTCCGGAAGTCGCAGCAATCCCAACCCGCTCCGGACAACCAGTCCTTCCGTGGCAGAGGAGGACAGGGCGGACGCCGCCCCAGGGGCAGAGGGGCTCCCAGGAATTTCGGGTCCAGACAACCTTTCTCTGAGCGGCCCGCGCAGCAACCCTGAGGGGTTGCCCGACTGCTCCACTCTGGAGGCAGTCGGGGGACGTTTTTCGGAGCACCTAGCGGCATGGGAGTCCATAACAGACCACTGGGTCCTCTGTATCATATCCAGAGGATACAAAATTCCCTTTCTTCGTGCCCCGAAACCAAAATCCCTCCCAGACGTTCCACCCAATCAGAGGGAGGCTGCTTCAGCAGAAATTGGCTATCTGCTGAGAAAAAGGGCCATCCAGTCCGTTCCCGCCAGACCAGATCGGATCAGGGTTCTACTCCAGGTTCTTTTTAGTGCCAAAAAAGATGGGGGACCTAAGACCCATTTTAGATCTGTCCCTATTAAACCTGGCAGTTCCCAAGGAGAAGTTCCGAATGGTCACTTTACAATCTATCCTCCCCCTTCTGGGAGAGAATCACTGGATGTGCTCCATAGACCTCAAGGATGCGTACTACCACATACTAATGGACAGACGGTCCAGGAGGTTCCTTCGCTTCCGGCTGGGAGCTATTCACTACCAGTTCAGGGTCCTTCCCTTTGGTCTCACCACAGCCCCCAGGGTGTTCACCAAAGTACTATCAGTGGTTGCGGCCCACCTGAGGCTTCAGGGGGGTGCAGGTCTTTCCGTACCTGGATGACTGGCTTATCACCGCCCCAACAAGGCATCTACTTTCTTTAGCAAGGGACTCCTTTCTTCAACTAGCTCCCTGGCTAGGTATCACAATAAACGTAGCAAAGTCCAACCTGGCCCCTACTCAGCTGTTAGATTTCATAGGTGCCAGGTTAGACACAAGGAAGTTAAGAGCCTTCCTCACAACCGACAGAATTCAGAATCTTCGTCTCCAGGTGCGGGCCATCCTCCACTCCAGCTCAGTTCCAGCGGAATTGGTCCTGAGGGCACTAGGGTCCATGGCGGCAGCGATTTCTCTTCTCCCGCTTGCCCGCTTGAACATGCGGGTACTTCAGTGGACACTTCAAGTACAATGGTCTTACCTTTCTCTTCCCCTGCATCATCCCGTTGCAATCAGCAAGGCTTGCAAGCGATCTCTTTTGTGGTGGCTCCATTCAGAGGATCTCCTAGGAGGCTGCCCCTTTTGTGCATCTTCCCCCCTTGCCAGTGACCACGGACGCATCCCGCCTCGTGTGGGGAGGGCACTTTGCGGGACGGACGGTCCAAGGCACGTGGAACGATTCAGAGACCTCCCTGCATATCAATGTTCTGGAGATGAGGGCCGTGCTCTTGGCGTTGCAAGCACTGCAGGCCTTTCTTCCCCTGGGAACAATTGCGATTCAATCGGACAACATGTCAGTGGTCTGGTACATCAACAAACAGGGGGGAACCAGGTCTTACCCTTTATGTCAGGAAGCCATGAGAGTGTGGGAATGGGCGATCTCCACCAACCGCTTTCTCATCGCAACGCATATTCTGGGTCGTTCCAACATCCTTGCGGACAAACTCAGTCGCACCATTCTCTCTCCGTACGAGTGGTCTCTCAATGATCAAGTAGTGAAACGTATCTTCGCACGGTGGGGAACTCCTTGTTGCGATCTCTTTGCTTTTCCCTTAAACACCAAGTGCGACAGTTTTTTCACTCTAATCCCTCCTCCAGGGGATTTCCCGAGGGATGCTCTGGTGCATGCTTGGCCTCCCGGTCTTCTGTATGCATACCCCCCCTCTTCCTCTGATGCTCCAGGTTCTTCAGAAAGCCTCTCGGTTGGGGTGCAGAATGATCCTCATAGCCCCATTCTGGCCTCGGCAGATCTGGTTCCCTTACCTAAGGTCTCACTCAGTGAATCCACCTTGGATACTAGATCCCATCCCGGATCTGATATCACACCCATCGAACCTACCATCTCCGAACCTGGACAACCTGAAGCTAACTGCTTGGCTGCTCCAGTTCCACTCCTAATTAGGACTTCCGGTATTTCATCTCCCGTTAAGGCTATCCTGGTAGCGGCGCACAAACCCTCTACCAGAAAAACTTACCGCAGTAAATGGAAGCGATTCTCCATCTGGGCGGAGCGGCAAGGTCTAGATCCCTTCACGGTACCCCTTCCCGTGGTCCTAGATTTCCTTACCACTCTTTTTAATGATGGCGCCAGTAGTTCCATGGTCAAAGTTCAGCTAGCGGCCATCTCTCATTATCATGTTGGTCATGAATCTGGACCTCTTATGTCTGCCAAGTTATGTAAAATCTTCCTAAAAGGCACCTTTCTGCTTAGACCCCCAGTCAAACAGGCGGTTCCACCATGGGATCTTTCTTTGGTTCTTCAGGCCTTGACCGCTCCCCCCTTTGAGCCTGCGGCCACTGTAGATCTAAAATTCTTATCTCTTAAGACTGCATTTTTGGTAGCCATTACTTCAGTCAAAAGAGTTTCGGAACTTCAAGCCCTTTCCATAAAGCCGCCTTATTTGATCTTCCATCCGGACCGTGTGTACCTCAGGATCAATCCCTCTTTCCTCCCTAAGGTAGCTTTGGAAGCAAACATTAATCAGTCCATCAATCTCCCCGTTTTCTTTCCTAATTATCAGAACAAAGGCGAATACAAGCTGCATTCATTGGATGTTCACAGGCAGCTTCGTTTTTATCTTAACAGGACAGCTGGTCACAGGCAATCCGATCAGTTGTTCGTTTCCTTTGCCTAATTTAATCTGGGTAAACCAATTTCAAAAGTCTCCTTGTCACGATGGATTTCCCAGTGTATTTTATTAGCTTACCAAGCTTCTGGGAGGCCCGCACCGGACGTAGTTCATGCTCATTCAACCCGGTCCGTTTCTACCGCAGCAGCCTTTAAGGCTAGGATACCTCTGGATGACATTTGTTCAGCGGCCACTTGGGCTTCATCTCATACCTTTATTTCTCATTACAAGCTGGATATCACATCTAGAGGTAGAGCATCCTTTGGCTCCGCGGTGCTCCGGAATATCCTTCCATGACGGCCGCCCAAGATTCAGGTAGCTGGGGACTCTGTCCCACAGGTTGCTGACAAATGAATCTCCTACTTCAGATTTAGAAATTATGTACTTCCCATAACGTTCCATCTGAGTAGGTGTATTCATTTGTCTGCAACCATCCTGCCCTCCTATCCCCCTGGCCTTGTCAGTTTCCTGCATAGAGTGTGTTACCCTTTATTAGGGTATTTGATACAGGGCAAACTCGATCTGAGGTCATGTAGGGAGAGCAGGGCATTATGGGTGAGGGGAGGAGCTCGGATCCATAGCTGGATAAACCATGCCGGTTCGGATCCATACCCACAGGTTGCAGACAAATGAATACACCTACTCAGATGGAACGTTATGGTAAGTACATAACTTCTAATTATGCTTCTGAAACTCCTTGTATGTTTGTCAACCTCTGTACTGCTTGTATGTCATATAACTGGAGCTTTTCTCCCTGGCCTTCACTGACAAAGGACCTGCATCCAGTCAGACTTTCCTGGTAAATATAAAACAAATAAATAAACAAATAAATAAGTAACTACTCTGTTGTCTGTACCATGATTATAATAAGTGTGTATGATGACTACTTGTGTGCATCTTGTCAATATTTTTCCTGGCTAAATCTTGTTTTCATTTTATATTTGTTAACTGGGAAAGTCCAAATTGGAATGAGTCAATTTTCAGAGGAAGCCCATGGAGAAACGTCTTTGTAACATGGGAGGAAACCGGAGCAAACCCACACAAATGCAGGGAGGACATGCAGACTACACAGAAGGCACCCCAGCTGTGAATCAAACCTGAGAATCTCTTGGTGTGAGGCAACAACGCTACCACTACACCAATGCATCATCCATTGTTGAAATGTATCCGTCTGTACTCTTATCTCTAGTTCCCTTGTAGTAGTCTTGTGTAATGTAAGTTTCTGGGCTTTTATCAGAAGACCTAATAGTTCGTCATCATTACAGTAAAACTGAAATGCAACTTTGTGAAATATAATAATTTACATGTATTTCCCTACTATTTTTGGATGTGACAGTTAAAATTTGCGACATCTTGTAAGATTTAACTGTGAAGGTTTTCTTCCTGGGTCTCAGGTAAACAAACGTACTAGTATCTTGTCGACTGGACATAATGTTTGTGGAATCCAGAGCATTACGCCAATATCAGCAGCAAAGCTGCAGATAAGGTAATATGTAAATATACAACAGTGAACTCAGAATATCTCAGTAATAATGGTGCACTGTATATCACTAGGAAGTAATTCAAAAGTAATGAAAAATCACTCTCAAAGTGTGGTGTACATCAGCAAAGTTACAGAAATAATCTCGCAGTTTAAACAGTCATAAATACATATCTATAACAGAATCTCTCCAGTAAACTTACAGGCAACTATAGAATACCAGAGTAAGTCTGTTATTATTAAAATATCCCAGCTGTCAGTTACAGATTGCAATCGAATCCATAAATTTTCTAATAAAAACATTAATAAAGGCAAAGGACAAGCATGGCCGTATCACTACAGCTAACAGTTGCTAACAATGGGTGTTCATAGATTAGTACTAAGTTAACTGCCCTTGTGAGCCATTTTAAGCCTAGCCAATTATCCTTTGAGACTCAAACCCTGCACCTTGTGTTTGTAAGGCAAACACCTTAACCATTAGGCCACCCTCCCACCGTGTTTTGTGTGGGGAACACAGATGATGTGCACACACAAGGAAAGTGGGAGATAGAAAAGAAGACGTGGGGTTTGGGTGAAGATTAGCGACGTAAAATAGGTATGTTGGTATAGAAGGAAAGGTAAAGATAGAGAAAGAGGTGGAGATGGACATCACACCAGATATACCCATAAAACAAATATCACAACACAAAAAAACAAAGGTTGGACAAAAACAGTAAGGACAGGTAAGTTACACACATGGCACACTGTACAGCACTGGGAATGGAAGGATGTCAAGCAGGGTGGAGATGCATGCCAGCCAGGGTGAAATGCAGAAAACATATCTACCTATGTACTATCATGTTCCAACATGTTACAACCTGTGTGGCAGTCATATCTGGATGTGTATGACCAGTGGTAACATGTTACAACCTGTGTGTCAGTCTTACCTGGATGTGTATGACCAGTGGTAGGTAATAAATAGGGATCACGGCACACACTGGATACATAAACACATGTCCAAGTAGTCTGTCAGCAGTGCAGGTGTAAGCCAAGCAACATCACAGATGAGAAAATGCATGTCGAGAAATGCTAGATAATTCCAGCAGAGGATAGAAAAGTACCTCCAACCATACATGTGAAAGACAAACAACCAAGCACAGTGTCAAACAGCATTACTGCAGCAAAGCAGTAATACAGTAGCAGATGTACACAACCCACACAACTGTGTAATGGAATGTATATGTGTGATAAACGTATGCCATGTCAAAGGTAACATAGAGGTGCAGGTGTATATGTATGACTGTCAGTGGCCTACATGGAACACACATACACACATCAAAGACATGATACATACACACACACCAAAGACATGTAAGATTGTTTGCACAAATCTAACACTACAGCTTAAAAAAATATCAGGATGGGTACATGAATTTCAGCAACATACACTGGTTACAATGTAACTCCCAACATACACTGGTTGCAATCTATACACAATGTGCATTGGTTCCAATGTAACACCCAACGTGCACTGTGCACTGGTTCCAATCTAACACCCAAGTATA
The DNA here is from genome assembly GCF_019279795.1 of Protopterus annectens. Lineage (NCBI taxonomy): Eukaryota > Metazoa > Chordata > Ceratodontiformes > Protopteridae > Protopterus > Protopterus annectens. The sequence continues at coordinate 1,845,617,194 of NC_056729.1, read as the reverse complement.
ACAAGAACAAGGATGTATTGCAAACAGTAGCCAATGATGTGTGCAGATGTCCTGCATCTGTAAAATGACCATACATTTGACATGTTAACCATGTGATATGTGACAATAGACAATAACTGCAACAAAGGCTAACATATCTGTAAAATATAACGTAAATAGGAAGATGGAATGGGGGTGGACAATCTGGGCCCACATCAAGTAAAACAACAATAAAATATGACAACAATGTACGGTTACATATTGCAAATGCATAAGTGCACCCCACAAGATGCTGTTGAAGCCACTCTGAAATGCATTTAAGTAAATAGAAAGTGTATATCACATGGGCAGACTGCATTGCTTATGCCCACCAAAATGGGCAGGTATAAATCACAAATACACAGTAATGTGCAATCATGTAACCTCAAAAGTATAGGTAAACAAGCTAAGAATTTCAGTCACATACACTTGTACTTTCATGTCAATGTGGAACAGACCGCAGATATACATGAATTACAAAATGAACTGGCACCTCACCTAAGTGTCATGTTTAATCATACCCTCACCTCAGGCTTCATGCACACTGAGTGGTGCACAGCTACAGTTATCCCACTCCACAAGGGGGGGGGGATCCACCTTCCCATCATTCTGATGAGCCTGATCTGCAAGGCCATGGAACGTATTATCATGAAACTTATAAACAAAGACATTGGTAAACTTAAAACACTGGACCCCACCCAGTTTGGGTTCATGAAGGGCTGATCTTGTCTCCTGAACCTGATTGACTTGATCGAATCAGTCTGCAGAGCCGTGGACGAGGGTAAGACAGTCCACACAGTCTATCTGGACCTCGCCAAGGCCTTTAACACCACCCCCTACTCTGGAATCATAGATAAACTTACTAAGCTGGGCATTAATCCCTACATCACTCGATGAGTTGCCAAATGGCTTACTGACAGAACCCACACTGTAAATGTAGCCTACTCCAAATCCAGCTCCAGACAAGTGGAGTACCTCAGGGTTCAGTCCTGGGACAGCTCTTGTTTGGCATCTATTTCTCTGAATTACAGGCCAACATTAAGGGACTCTGGCTAACAAAGTTCGCAGATGACTGCAAACTGGGAGCCATTATTGAATCCACAAATGATGTGGATACTCTACAAAAGGGCCTTACAGAAACAGATGCTTGGTGTCAGAGCCATGGGTTCAAGCTCAATGGCCAAGAAATGTATAGTTATCCCCTTTGGGAAAAATCATGTACCCATGAGTTACCACATAGGTGGCAGTACACTAAACACCAAAAGTGTGATAAGAGACTTAGGGACACAGGTGGACAGTGGCCTCATCTTCAATAACCACTTCACCACAACAGTCAGGAAATCCTTCTATGTGGCACACCTTATCACTAAGGGATTTTCATCCAGAAAAAAGGAGGTCATTGTCCCACTGTACTCATCCCTCAGACCCATTATAGAATACAATGCCTCATTTGGTATGTACCTCTTAAGACATCTGCAACAACTGGAAAGGCCACAGAAATACCTCACTAAAAGAATCGCAGGTCTAAAGCAGATTCCCTATGCTGGCTGCCTTAAAAAACACCAGCTATACTCTGTCACATATCATCTACTCCGAGGCGATCTCCGCTTAACATACAAGGCCATGTCAAACCCAGAGCTGTTGGACATGCTACACTTAAAGAAATCCCAATCCCTCAGCGACACATTCTCTAGGGATCTAAACCTTGTGGTCACAATAAACAAAACATGCTGGAGGGATAGGTTCTTGACCCAGAGACTCCCCAGACTCTGGAATAGATTGCCCATACATGTCGAGCAGAGTGCCTCTTTGGCCCTCTTCAAAAGAAACCTTGATGATTGGATGGGAGAAAGGAAATTCACCCCAGGGATCACGTCAGTTGCCCTGCTAGACAGGGGTCCAGAGAAGTAAATAGTGTGGGAAGAAATAGCCAGGGAATTGTTATGGCTAGGCTTGTATAGGCCCTAGGGCCGATAGCCTAGTACCAACTTATGAACCTATATGTCACACGCCCAGCGCAGATGTAAGTCACACATCCAGTGCAGATATATCACCCACACACAATAGCAGGCTCCAGATCTGACTCTAAGCCAGTCACAAGTGGTGTCCCACAAGGCTCGGTCCTGGGACACCTACTGTTCGGCATATACTTCTCAGAAGTACAGGCAAACACAGGAGGACTATGGCTAACCAAGTTCGCCAATGACTGCAAACTGGGAGTCATAATTGACTCTCCGGCTGACATGGACATTCTCCAAAAGAGCCTTACTGAAACAGACACCTGGTGTCAAAGTCATGGTTTCAAGCTAAATGCCAAAAAAATGCATAGTCATCCCATTTGGGAAAAACAAAACACCCAATGAATTACCACATAGGTGGTAGCCCCCTTAATACAGAAGAGGTAATAAGAGATCTGGGGACCCAGGTAGATAGTAATATCTCCTTTGTCAATCATATTGCCAAAGTAGTTAGGAAATCCTTCTATGTAACCCATCTAATTACTAAAGGGTTCGCATCTAGAAATAAAGAGGTTATAGTGCCCCTCTACTCATCACTCATCAGACCCATCATAGAGTACAATGCCCCATTTGGGATATACCTCACAAGACACTTCCAACAGCTGGAAAGACCACAAAAGTACCTCACCAAGAGGATTACTGGCCTCAAACATATGTTCTATGCAGCCCGACTGGAAAAACTCCAGCTGTACTCAGTCGCATATCGCTTACTCAGAGGTGATCTCTGCCTGACTTACAAAGCCATGTCCAACTCAGAATTGATGGACATGCTCCACCTAAAGAAATCCAAGTCACTGCGAGCCACTCGCTCTAGTGAGATAAACCTCACCACAACAATAAATAGAACATGCTGGAGGGATAGATTCCTGTCACAGAGACTCCCCATGCTATGGAACAAAAATTAGGTAGAGCCCCTCACTAACACTCTTCAAGAGAAACCTTGACAAGTGGATGGGTAACAGAAAATACACCCCTGGGATCACTTCATTGGCTCTTCTTGATAGAGGCTCAGTTAATTAATCAATGGGGTGGCATAATGCCTTCAGGCAGATAGCCTAGTACCTACCTATGAACACCCAGCACAGATATGTCACACACCAAGCGCAGATATAAGTCACACATCCAGCGCAGATATGTCACACTCCCAGCACAAATATGTCACACACCCAGCGCAGATATGTCATACACCCAGTGCAGATATGTCACACACCCAGCGCAGATATGTCATACACCCAGTGCAGATATGTCACACACCCAGCGCAGATATATGTAATACACCCAGCGCATATATATGTCACACACCCTACTTATTACAGAGCAGAGGACACTCCTGTGAGTATCACTACAGCACATCAATGAAAAGTCAGTGAGTGCTCACATGTCAACGTACAGTGGTATTTCAGTATAGATCAGACTATGTGCAGAGACATCCACAATCATCAGTTAATGTGTACAAATATTACCGGAAGGTGAGAACTTAATTGAATAAGGAATGGAATGAAATGGATGTGGAAATGCAACATACAGCCAACACGGCATGATGTACTGTTATAGAATAAAGTGGCTTCCTCGTTAGTATAGTGGTGAGTATCCCTGCCTGTCACGCGGGAGACCGGGGTTCGATTCCCCGACGGAGCGTGTAGCTTCATTTGTTTTGAGGGTGGCCTAATGGTTAAGGTGTTTGTCTTACAAACACAAGGTGCAGGGTTTGAGTCTCACAAGCGATAATTGGCTACACTTTGCTGTGAAGGAAAGGTTAGTTTGCTTTTATTTTTTGTATTTGTATATTTTAAATACTGTAGTTTTCTTTACCTTGTGTTTTACCTGCATTCTGCTTTAACAGCATATTAAAACTTCAAAAGAGACCACAGCTCTCTCTCAAAAATTAGAACTGATCAATTAAGGACTCATTCATAATTTAGAAGAGGTCATTTAAGGTTAATCATTTGTTAACTGAGGGGTGTAACTAGGAACTAAACCTTCTATTTAAGGGGTAAAATAAAACATTTCTGAGCTTTACCAGAAAGGCTCATCCAGACTCTGCTACACTTTGCTGTGAAGGAAAGGTTAGTTTGCTTTTATTTTTTGTATATTTTAAATACTGTAGTTTGTTTTCTTTACCTGCATTCTGCTTTAACAGCATATTAAAACTTCAAAAGAGACCACAGCTCGCTCTCTCTTCTGAGTCAGGCAGAAATTAGAAATGATCAATTAAGGACCCATAAGATAGAATCACTTAAGGTTAATCATTTGTTAACTGAGGGGGTGGAGCTAGGAACTAAACCTTCTATTTAAGGGGTAAAATAAAACATTTCTGAGCTTTACCAGAAGGGCTCATCCAGACTCTGCTACACTTTGCTGTGAAGGAAAGGTTAGTTTGCTTTTATTTTTTGTATTTTGTATATTTTAAATACTGTAGTTTGTTTTCTTTACCTTGTGTTTTACCAGCATTCTGCTTTAACAGCATATTAAAACTTCAAAAGAGACCACAGCTCTCTCTCTCTTCTGAGTCAGGCAGAAATTAGAACTGATCAATTAAGGACTAATTCATAAGATAGAAGAGGTCACTTAAGGTTAATCATTTGTTAACTGAGGGGTGGAGCTAGGAACTAAACCTTCTATTTAAGGGGTAAAATAAAAACATTTCTGAGCTTTACCAGAAAGGCTCATCCAGACTCTGGTACACTTTGCTTTGAAAGAAAGGTTAGTTTGCTTTTATTTTTTGTATATTTTAAATACTGTAGTTTGTTTTCTTTACCTTGTGTTTTACCTGCATTCTGCTTTAACAGCATATTAAAACTTCAAAAGAGACCACAGCTCTCTCTCTCTCTTCTGAGTCAGGCAGAATGTTGTTGCCCGCCCTCCCACCCAGTCATAGTTGTCTTGTTAAATACCACTGTCTTTCTAGTTGCCTGCCTCATGTTAATCTGACCATATATCTTATTTCCTCTCTACTTTCAGTGGCTTGTGTGAGTAATCACTAAATCAAAAAAAACCCTCCCCTTCAACTATTTAAATTTATTGGCCATCCTGTATTCCATAGTACCAGAATACAAAAGTGACCACCCCTTTCAACCCATCTTGCTGTTTTAAAAATAGTAACTCTCCACTAAACCTTAACTTTTTGAACAGGTAAAACTTAAGTTACCTACTTTCACATCTACCTTCTCTAGTGCGTACTGCAGTGTGCATTTTATTTCATCTTACTTTTAAGCATACCTTTGACTAGCACTTTCTCTAATACCTGCTGGAAAGCACTAGGAAGCCTTAAACTGATATAAGCACTCAACTCTCCTTGTTAATAAGGAGAAATTAATAGTAGGCACTAAACAGCCTATAATTGCAAAGTACCTTGCTAAGGTAAGGGAAAACAGCTCCTGTACTTTACAAAAAAAAAAAAAGCATCAAACCAGGCATGTCCAAGGGTCAGCTTCCGGTGATTTCTCCTGTCCACCTGGTGAATCTGGGCATACTGGGGCAATGCAGCAATTGCCTCATGTACACAGACAACCCTCTTCTCCTACCACCCAGCACTACAACCTGTGAGAGATGCACTTACATTGCCAAAATGGAAGCAAAGCTCTCTCCACCCAAGATTGTACTAGACAGTCAAAAGGAGAATGTTAACACCCACACTACCTCAAGCAACACAAAGCCCTTCTAAACCCACACCACCAACACCCACATATAGCAACACTAAATCCACATATGCAGAGGCCCTTAACTGTAACCTGCCCAAGCAACAAGGACCTCTGAAGCTGAAACGCAAACAAACACCAATCACAACCAAAGTGTCACATAGTTCAAAACACCTGTGCGCCACCCAGCAACAGCCCCTAAGGCAAGATAATGTACCTAACACTTTAGTCATAGGTGACTCTATAGTTCAGCACACTGATGTCCCTCTCAGCAGGTTGAACAAGGAGAAAATTACAGTCAGCTGCCTGTCGGGTGCCAGGATCCGCCACATAACACATGCACTCAAGTCACTCCACAACAAGTACAAATATGACTCTGTCATTGTCCATGTTGGAGTGAATGACTTGAGACGTACCCCCGTGGACTACATGAAAAGAGACATGGAAGAGCTATCGGATCATGTGGCCCAGGCAGATATGACCCTAGCCCTGAGTAGCATCCTGCCTTCGCCCAGAATGATACCACAATATAAGGACAAAATGATTGACTTCAACAATTGGCTAAGCTTTTGGTGTCATTCAAAGGGAATCCAGTATCTGCCTGGGACGGCATGATTGACAGACCATGATGCTTTGCCAGAGATGGTCTGCACCTGTCGCCTCTGGGATTCAGGTTACTGGCTAAGGCTCTTGCCACCCCTATAGTGCCTTTTTTAGGCAAAGTTCAAAGAACAAAACCATCACTGTAACAGGTACAAGCATGCAAAATCTGAAAGTAATGTTAATGCTAGAAGTCTAAACCTCAAAATGCACTCTCTTGAGGCACTCCTAAAAATGGAGAACATTGATATCTGTGCAGTAACTGAGACCTGGTTCAAGGCTCCAGAGAGCACCCCTGCAATACCAGGCTACAACTCTTACCACACATTTTGGCCACCAAAGCAGGACCAAAACACTAAAGGTGGAGGAGTGTCAATATTCACCAAGGATATTCACACCACCAGGCTAGTTGCCCAACACAAAGCGTCTGAAATTCTCGAGGTACAACTAACACTAGGTAAGACTGCAATCCAAATTGTAGCTTGCTGCAGATCCCCAGCCATGCCCCAAGATTCTCACTACACCTTTCTAAACATACTGGAAAATATTAAGATAGAACCAAACACCCTAATACTGGGTGATTTTAACTACCCTGCCATTAACTGGGAAAGCTACTCATGTACCAACACCTTTGCCCAACGGTTCTTGGAATTCATACATTCCAACGCCCTGGATCAACTAATCCATAGTCCCACCAGGGGCTCCAATATCCTAGACCTGGTCATTACCAATATGGGAAATCGATGCTCCACACATATGGTCACCCCCTTGTTAGTCACGTCTGACCATAAGCTAATCACCCTTAACATCCACATCCCACCCCCACCCCCCAGTAAGGAAACCTCCATAAAAATCTTCTCCAAAGCCAACTTCATGCTACTCAAGTCAGAAGTGACAAACTTCATGACAACCATGCAGACGGGAGCTGAAAGTTCAACTGCTGAATCCTACACTAAGGCACTGTACGAGCACATCCACTCATGCATAAATCGTGCCATCCCAAATGAACCAAGATGCTCTTATCCAAAAAAAAGAAGCCAATCTGGTGGTCCCCTGCCATAAACAAACTTTACAACAAAAGGAAGAAACTGTTGCAGAAAAGAGGAAAATCCCAGGATGCAAAAAACTTCCTTACCAGCCTCAGTAAGAAACTGAGATCCCTCATAAAATTCTCCAAAGCTAGTTACAAAAATAAAATTGCCAAAGATTCCAAAGACAACAACAAGGCATTCTATAACTATGTCAAGAATCTAAATTGCATTGCTCAGATCTACTCTGAGCTAAAACAGAATGGCATTAAATATATTGATCCCAAGGATATTGCCAATATCCTGGCAGATCGATTCAGTGCCAACTTTACCCCCCTCTCACCCCCTAAATGGCCCATCGCAATACTGGAAGATTGCCAAATTCCGGTAATAACGGCCACACAGGTAAAAAAAACACTCTCCAAAGCTAAGAATACAGCATCCATGGGACCAGATGACATCCCGGGCTGAGTACTACATGAACTACAATACGAACTGGCACCTCACCTAAGTGTCATGTTTAATCATAGCCTCACCTTAGGTTTCTTGCCCACTGAGTGGCGCACAGCTACATTTATCCCACTCCACAAGGGGGGATCCACCTTGGATCCTGGAAACTACCGTCCCATCAGTCTGACAAGCCTTATCTGCAAGGCCATGGAGCGTATTATCATGGAACTTATAAACAAAGACATTGGCAACCTTCAAACACTGGACCCCACCCAGTTTGGGTTTGTGAAGGGCCGATCTTGTCTCCTGAACTTGATTGACTTTTTCAAATCAGTCTCCAGAGCCATGGACAAGGGTAAGGTGGTCAACACAGCCTATCTAGACCTTGCCAAGGCCTTTGACACCATCCCCCACTCTGGAATCATAGATAAACTTACTAAGCTGGGCATTAATCCCTACGTCACCCAATAGGTTACTAACTGGCTTACTGATGGAACCCACACTGTAAAAGCAGCCGACTCCATATCCAGCTCCAGATAAATGACAAGTGGAGTACCTCAGGATTCAGTCCTGGGACCGCTCTTGTTTGGCATCTACTTCACTGAAGCACAGGCCAACACTAAGGGTCTCCGGATAACAAAGTTTGCAGATGACTGCAAACTGGGAGCAATTACTGAATCCCCAAATGATGTGGATACTCTACAAAAGGGCTTTACAGAAACAGATGCTTGGTGCCAGAGCCATGGGTTCAAGCTCAATGCCAAGAAATGTATAGTTATCCCCTTTGGGAAAAAACATGTATCCGTGAATTACCATATAAGTGGCAGTACACTAAACACCAAAAGTTTGATAAGAGACTTAGGGACACAGGTGGACAGTGGTCTCACCTTCGATAACCACATCGCCACAACAGTCAGGAAATCCTTCTAGGTGGCACACCTCATCACGAAGGGCTTTTCATCCAGAAAAAAGGAGGTCATTGTCCCACTGTACTCATCCCTCATTAGACCCATTATAGAATACAATGCCCCGTTTGGTATGTACCTCTCAAGACATCTGCAACAACTGAAAAGGCCACAGAAATACCTCACTAAAAGAATCACAGGCCTTAAGCAGATGCCCTACGCTGACCGCCTTAAAAAACTCTAGCTATACTCTGTCACATATCGTCTACTCCGAGGCGATCTTTGCTTAACATACAAGGCCATGTCAAACCCAGAGCTGTTGGACATGCTACACTTAAAGAAATCCCAATCCCTCAGAGCCACACGCTCCAGGGATCTAAACCTTGTCATCACAATAAACAAAACATGCTGGAGGGATAGGTTCCTGACCCAGAGACTCCCCAGACTCTGGAATAGATTGCCCAAACATGTCAAGCAGAGTGCCTCTTTGGTACAAAAGGAACCTTGACGATTGGATGGGAGAAAGGAAATTCACCCCGAGGATCAAGTCAGTTGCCCTGCTAGACAGGGGTCCAGGGAAGTAAATAGTGTGGGAAGAAATAGCCAGGGAATTGTTATGGCTAGGCTTGTATAGGCCCTAGAGCTGATAGCCTAGTACCAACCTATGAACCTTAAAATGGCTCGCAAGGCAGTTAGCTTAGTACTAACCTATGAAACTATGAAATTATCTGTACCACTGTGTATGCATCATTGCTACATTGGCATGTCATGCTGTCAGAAAAGGCACACTGCCCATACACATGACATACCTTGATATGACCCAACATGACATCAGCATTGTCAACACATGGCACACAGCAACACATCATGCCAGTGGGACAGCATGACAACTGTCATCCCAAACACATGAGCAATGACATGTCCTTCTGTTGTACATACATGATATGGCAATGCACCAATCTTAACCACACAACAATGGTCGTGCTTGACTATGGACAACATGTGTTGCCTGTCAGTTTCTCTCAATGTTTATGAGGTAATTGTTACAGCAGTAGCTGTGGGTTAACTGCCACAATGCAGGGACAGCTCAATGTGGGAGGAAAGTGTAATGTGTTAATAATGTCTGTTTCATGCACAACTTGTAACATACTTAACCCTCTCCTCTTACCTCCCAACAGTCAGACTTATCCAAATTGGAAGCTATCCACTCTCCAGCCAAGACCGGAATAGCTGGTCAATAGGAAAAGGTCAACACTTGCACCACACCACATGGAACACATAGCCATCCAGAACATACACCAGCACTGCCTTCACATAAAAACACAAACCACATACCCACCTTCGCAGATGCTCTCAATAAAAATCTACCTAAACAGCAGCAACCACCAAGGCAGACGCGCACGCAACCATCACAACACAACACTAATCATGAGATGCAGAACAGTGTGCCACTCAACTAAAGCCCCTAAGGCAAAACAGCATGCCCAGCACACTAGTCATAGCTGACTCAATAGTGAGGCCCACTGATGTCCCATTTACTAGGTTGAATAAGGAGAAACTAACAGTCACCTGACTGTCAGTTGCCAGGATCTGCCACATAACGCATGTACTCAGGTCCCTCAACAACAGGTACAAATATGACTGTCATTGTACATGTGTGTGTGAATGACCTAAGACGTACCTCCCTGGACTACATGAAAAGAGACATGGAGGAGCTCTCGGATTATGTAGCCCAGGTGGGTATGACCCTAGCCCTGAGCAGCATCCTACCATCACCCAGAATGATTTCAACAATTGGCTAAGTTTCTGGTGTCATTCTAAGGGGATCCAGTATCTATCTGCCTGGGATGACATGATTGACAGACCTCGATGCTTTGCCAGAGATAGCTTGCATCTGTCTCTCCTGGACGTCCGGATACTGGTTATGGCTCTTGCCACTCCTTTATTGCCTTTTTTAGGCGGTGTTCCAAAGACCAAATTACCACCATAACAGCTACAAACAAATGCAATCTGAGGGTCATGCTGCTCAATGCTAGAAGTCTAAATCTCAAAATGCACTCACTCGAAGTGCTCCATAAAATGGAGAACAACGACATGTGTACTGTAACAGAGACCTGGTTCAAGGCAGTAGAAAGCACCCCTGCACTACCAGGCTATAACTCATTCCACACCTTTTGGTCCCAGAACTTGGACCGAAGCTCCAAAGGCAGTGGTGTTTCCATATTGATAAAGGATGCATACACCTCCAGACTGGCAGCTTAACATAATGCATCAGAGATACTTCAGGTGCAGCTAACATTGGGTAAGACAGCGATTCTGGTCATAGCCTGTTATAGGTCCCCGACCATGTCTCATGACTCACACTCCACATTCCTAAGCATCCTGGGGAATATTAGGATCCAACTTAACACTCTCATACTGAGTGACTTCAACTACCCCTCCATTAACCGGGAAAACTACTCATGTACCAATATACTTGCCCAACATTTCCTGGAATTCATTAATTCCAGTGCCCTGGATAGCTCGTTCTTACCCCCACTAGAGGTGGCAACATCCTTGACTTGGTCATGACTAACATGGGTGACTGTTGCTCTACACCAATAGTCAAATCCTAACTGGTTAGATCCGACCACAAACTAATCACCTTGCAAATCCACATCCCTCCCACTCCCACCCCCCACAAAGGTAACCACCATGAAAAACTTCTCCAAAGCTAACTTTGACCTCCTAAAAAGAGAGGTGGCTAATGTCAAATCACCCATGCAAATGGAGACAAGTTGCATGACCGCCGAATCATACATCAATGCACTGTACGAACACGTACACAAATGCATGGATCTCTTCCTATACAATTGAACCAAGATGCTCTCCTCCAAAAAAAGAAATCCAATCTGGTGGCCCCGTGCCATAAACAAACGCTACAACAGAAGGAGGAAATTTTAACCTATAAACCTATATGTGGAGTAAGGTAACGTCCCAAGACTGGAAAAACTCCTTATCAGCCTCAACAAAAAGTTGAGATCCCTTTTCAAATCCTCTAAAGCTAGCTATGAAAAGAGAATTGCAGTAGATAGTAAAGACAACTACAAGGCCTTTTATAGTTATGTAAAGAATCTGCACGGCAATACCCAGATTTGCTCTGAGCTACTGCACAATGGTACCGAGCCAACAGATATTGTCAATATACTGGCCGACATATTCAGTGCCAACATTACCCCTCTCCCCTCCCAAAGGACCAATCAAAATGCCAGTATATTGCCAGACACCCAGTATTACTGCTGTACAGGTTAAAACAGCACTGTCCAAGGCCAAGAATACAGCGTCTATGGGACCTAACAATATCCCTGGCTGTGTTCTACATGAACTACAGGGTGAACTGGCACCTCACCTGTGTGCCCTGTTCAATCACATCCTCATCTCGGGCTTTATCCCTACTGAATGGTGCACTCCTATAGTCATCCCTCTCCACAAAGGAGGAGTGACTACAGACCCTGGGAACTATTGCCCCATTAGCCTGACAGTTCTGATAAGCTATGGAACACATCATCATGGACTTAATAAACAAGGATATAGGGACTATCGAAACTCTGGATCCCGCACAGTTTGGTTAGTGAAGGGTAGATCACGCCTGCTCAAGAGCAGTGGATGAAGGCAAGGTGGTTCATATAGCCTACCTTGATCTGGCCAAGGCCTTTGATACCATTCCCCACTCAGGAATCATAGAAAAACTCAATAAACTAGGCAGAAACCATCACTAGGCGGGTTGCAAACTGGCTCACAGATAGAACCCACAGTGGGAAAGTAGCTGACTCCATGTCAGACTGCCGATTAGTCATGAGTGGAGTCTCACTGGTTTGGTCCTGGGTCCTCTCCTGTTTGGTATCTACTTTTCAGAAGTCCTGGCCAACATGAAGGGACTCTGGCTGACAAAGTTCACAGATGATTGCAAGTTGGAAGCCATTATTAACTCCCCAAGTGATGCTGACATCCTACAGAAAGGCCTCACTGAGACCAATGACTGGTGTCAGAACCATAGCCTTAAGCTCAATGCCAAAAAAATGTGTTGTCATCCCCTTTGGGAAAAACCAAGTTCCCATGAATTATCACATCGATGGAGGCCACTGAACACAGAAGGCATTATAAGAGATCTGGGAAAACAGGTTGACAGTAACCTCTCTTTTCACCACCACATTCCCACTGTGGTCAGAAAGTCCTTCTATGTGGCACATCTCATTACTAAGGGTTTTGCATCCAGGAAGGAAGAGGTCATTGTCTCCATCTCCTCTTCCCTCATTAGAGCAGTCATCAAGTATAATGCCCCATTTGGAATGTATCTCACTAGACACCTGCAACAACTGGAGAGGCCACAAAAGTACCTCACAAAGAGGATCCTAGGCCTTAAACACTTGTCCTATATAGACAGACTCAAAAAACTCCAACTATTCTCTGTCTCATAGCGCCTACTTAGAGGCAATCTCTGCTTGACTTACAAAGCCATGTCTGACCCAGCTCTGTTAGAAATGCTACATCTAAAGAAATCCCAATCCCTCTGCACCACATGCTCCAGAGACCTCAACTTCATTACCACAATTAACAGAACGTGCTGGAGGGGCAGGTTCATAACCCTGACACTGCCCATACATGTCAAACAGAGCACCTCACTGGCCCTCTTCAAGAGAAATCTTGATGAGTTGATGGGAAAAAGAAAATTCACCCCGGAGATTACTTCAGTGGCTCTACTTGACAGAGGCACTTGGAGCTAAGGTCGGGTGGCACAATGCCAGGGTAATCCTATGGGCTAGGCTTGTAAAGGCTCCAGGGCTATTAGCCTAATGCATACCTATGAACCTATGAAATGTGACATGATGATATCTGCATGGAATGTTTGTACATGTAACACATATGCATGTCAGCTACATGGTATGCATGCACAAGAGTGCATATACAGTCCAGTCAATTATACTGCAAACAGCATGTTGGCAACATAACACAGTTACTATTATGGGATTCTAAAACATGAAGTACAGCCAGGCTCATAGCCCTAGCATGTTTTTTATCACATGTATGTTCCAATGCACATTTCCACACTGGTGTACTAATTCGTCCAACATAATACTTGTTACAAGCACATTTTTTTTTTCAATAATAAATCTTTATTGTTTTATCATTTTCAATACAAATTCCAAACAAATACAAGATTGAAAATAAAAACCAATTAATTAATGTATCTAACAATAACACCATAACACATATACAATATTTACATGAATACTTCCACCTGCAACACAAGTTTATTCAAAAAGATATAAAAATAATTGAGATTAGTTCAAGCATTACACAGTTTGTTGTTACAAAGTTCTCTTACAGAGTATAAATAACTCATAATAGATTTAGGTTTAAAATATTATGCTAATATGATATTAAACACTTGTTCCCATATTTTCGGGTTATTGATATTTTTATTGTGTTGTAGAAGTAATTTGTGGGCTAATATATGTCTCATAGCTAGAATTTTAAAGTTATCCCATTAAGTTTGGGATGGGTTTAACCAGTTAGTAGCTGTATATAGTTTCATTAATAAGAATATATTAATAATTATGATACTTTGTGATCTAGAAAGTTATTTTGGAGGGATATGCAAAATCATAAATTTCCATGAAAGTGTTGTACTTTGATAACCCATCTTTCGAAGTTGTATTTTTAAAGAGTTCCAAAGTTTATAAATGCATTTGCAGCTCCAGAACATATGAAGAAGATCAGCAGGTTGGTCTTTACAGAATGGACAATTTGGGTAGTTTTTAGAATTGAATTTATGCAGGCTAAGGCGTGTATAATACACATTATTCCATATCATAAGCTGAGTATACATCAGTTTTTGAAGAGCGATAGATTTTGTTGTCAAATCTATTGCTTTTATTATTTGGCTTTCTTCTATCAGTGGGATTTTCTCTTTCCAATATTTCGATAAAAGAACCTTATCCTGAAATTTAAACTCTTTTATTAATTTATTTGATACGGTTATAAATTTAACATCTTGTTGAAGAGCTTGCCACAAATTTGAGCATTTGGTTAAATCCTCATCTCTGGGTTTAAAATTCTTAAAGTAACTTATAGAGAGTTCCCTAATTTGTCTCAATATAACTAGATAATTTTTAGGTAAGTTTAATTCTTGTCTTATTTGATTAGCTGAAAATTTGAGATATATGTAAATGTCAAAGTTAAATTAACAGGAAAATTTTAAGATCTATTAATTGATTATTTAATCTCAAATTAGAGTTCCTATGAAAGGGTTGAAAAACCATCATATGTTGAGCAAGATCTAATGATTGAAATAATTTTTTTATAGATGTTATTTATATATATATATATATATATATATATACACACAAAATACCGAAAAGTCCCAATAGAATCTTCCAGTCAAACAAGAAGACAATGCAAGCAAAGACACTGCAAGATTCACCACCCGTGGAAGTAAAGAATCTCTTTCGTTTCATGAACAAACTCCTTTATTCATAAACAGACAAGCGCTTTCACGCACCAAAGTGTGCTTAATCAGATCTTAACATATAATAGCAGTTCATTCAAAGTATATATAGTAAATCAAGTGCATTCAATCAAGCAATTAAAGCTCAAACGATTAATTAATCAACTATTTAAAAAAACTTTCTTAAAAAGACATGGAATTCAATATAGAATTCTAATCAGAAGAGATAGTAAATACGTTCTAAAACCCTTTGAGGCAGACTTAATATATAGCGCATATATATTACCAGAATCATATATAGTCAAATTATATTTACATTCGATTTAAAATTTTGTATATGTCATTAACTTATTACAAAAATAAATATATGTAAATATGAATATTACTATTAAAAAACACCATATCATTTTAAAAACAGTTATTGATGTTAAAAATGTGTTAGATAAATATATTAATGCATATATAGACAGATAAATAAATAAATAAGTGAATGAATAAATAAACAATATGTTCATTCCTTATCTATACAGCCTACCATCCAAAACAGGTTTGATGCAAATACTTTGATTTAATCCTGGATATAAATGTGCTCCTAGTCTGAGAATCCATGTCAACTCGATATTAGCTAGAGTATTCACATTATCACCCCATCTTTTATTTGGAAGTACCCTGAACTTAAAGCCATGTTCTCTATGTTCATTAACATGCCTAGCCAGAGCATTGAGTTCATTATTTTTCTTTATGTCATAGACATGATTATAGATTCTCTGTTTAAACTTTCTTTTGGTCATTCCAATATAAAAAGTGTCACATTTTGTACACATTGCTAAATATATTAAATTCATAGAGTCACAAGTTGCATAGAATCTAGGTGTAAAAATGAAGTTTAATTTAGGATGTCTATATATCTGTACTTCAGTAATATATTTACACATGTTGCACTTCCTGCAAGGGAAGCTGCCAACGTTCTTGGTATATTCATGCCCATTAAATACAGTTTTATTTTCTTTAAAACATAACAACTGCTTAAGACTTGGGGAGTTCCTGTAAGTAAATTTTGGCTTCTCACCTACAATATTCTTGACTGCCTCATCCATAATTAGGACTTTCCAGTTGCTTATTATAATATTTTTCAAATCAAGATTATCATTTGTAAATTGCATAGTGTAAGAAACTCTAGTATCTTTCTTAGATGATTTATAGCTATTAGTATTATAATAATCAATATCAGTTTTATAATATTTATGTAAATCTTCTGTACAATCTTTTCCATCTAGGATGTCCTTCTTAATATCACATACTAATTTCTTATTATATCCTCCAGCCAAAAACAGACTTTCCATAATTTCTGCTTCCCTATTTAATGTATCCTTATTTTCTCATAACCTTGCTAGCCTGATGTATTGTCTCTTTACAATGCCTGGGAAGACATGTCTAGGGTGCATACTATTATAGCACAGTAACGTGTTTTTCCAACAAGATTTTCTATACAACGTAGACTCTAGGCAATTCTCATTGGTGACAGTGAGATTAATATCCAAAAAATTAATAGTGGTATATGACCATTCCATAGTGAACCTTAGAAATTCAGTTGTGGATTCTAAGTATGCTAAAAAATCTTTGAATTCATCATGGGTCCCTTCCCAGAGAATTAGAATGTCATCTACAAATCTTTTATACATTTTGACCTTCTTCTGATAGATATTATGATTAAACAAATTATTTTTCTCCCAGTTAAAAACTACAAGGTTTGCATAAGTATTGGCAACAGGGGTGCCCATGGCAACACCCCATTGCTGTAAATAATAACTGTGAGCAAACATAAATACATTATTTTCAAGAACCATCTCTAACAAATGGTATAATAAAATCTGTTCATCTGTACTAAAATCAGTATCATTGTTCAATACTTCCCTCATAGCTTGCATACCATACCCATTAGGTATACTGGTAAAAAGATTCTTAACATCAAGAGTTATCAGTATACATTGCCCTACTCTGATATCATGATTTAATTGCTTGACATAATTCAATAAATGATAGGTATCCTTAAGAATGGTCAGAATAGAGTCAACAATAGGTCTTAACATAGACTCTAAATAAACAGATATATTTGAGGTAACCCAACCCCTACCTGAAACAATAGGTCGCATAGGAAGTGGATAAACTTCCTTGTGTACCTTTGGTAATCCTTTCATACAAGGAATCAACGGTAATTCAACATTCAAAAAGTCATAGGTTTCTTGGTCAATTTGTCTGCACATTAAAAGGTCGTAGATATTATCATGTACATTATGTATAATCTGTGTCACATCAGTAATCGTCAGAACACGATATGTGCTGGTATCTCCCAATAACATACTCATATTCTTATTATAATCAAGTGTATCCATAAGTACCACACCCCCCCACACACTTTATCAGCTGGCTTTATAGTAAGTGTTGTGTCTTCTCTCAATTTTGTTAATGAAGCAACTTCCAGTTGTGTCATATTGTAGAACCTATTCTTTTTTATATCACCCACTGAATAGTATCTATAGAAATCACATTCACATAATTTGATGAAGCACTCAACACTATTTGGTAAGGGAGGGATGAAGCTACCCTTCTTTTTTAATCTATGAGAGTAGCCACTATCTGACAACACTACATTAATATCAAAATATATTTTCAGTGCAATCAAACGCAAATCAGTTAATGTGTCACCAATTTTACTGGGTTGTGATGGTATAAAACCCAGTCCCTTATTTAAAACAGCTATATCAGTTTCATTAACAATGTGACTAGAGAAATTAAATACTAAAGAGTTCAATTCCTTGTATTTTTCCTTTGTCCATACCTCTCTTCCGAAAATTTTCTTTTCCTCGGACCTTTACTCAATGAACGACCTCTCACATAATTCGTTTGTTTTATAGGGTATGGTAAAAAACGTTTTTCTTCTGGATTAACAGTCTTAGGATGAACAACAGGTTCCATATCTTTAAAAGCCCCTCCAGGTGCCTGTTGATTTGGTGGAGGTGTGTAAATATTCGCACTAGCATTTAATGCGATGGACCCACTGAGAGTATTATTAGAAGATTTATCAGTGGAAACAATGGCAGAGTTACCTTCAGCCTCACAACATTCATTATTCTGATTAGGCCGTTCCAAAGCACAGTTGGTTGGCGTGATGACATCATGCGCCCCTACTTCCGTAGTCATGGTTATGCTTGAATGAGAACTGTATTGTGTCCTCGGCCAAACAAAGATATTACCCAAGGTAAAGTCATTGTGATCCCTACATAATTTCTGTTGCTTAATCAGTTTAATTTTCTCACTATAAATGTTTATCTGAGACTGAACGCTTTCTAACTTCCTCACATGAATGTTGGAAGTGAAGCGCTCATATAAGTCCACACGAAGTGCCTCTACTTTCTTCTGTAGTTCCAACTCAGTTGGAGAAAAATATTCAAGTAGCAGATTGATATAGCTGAAACCAAGATTAATGTTCAGATCCTGCCATTTTTGGCATGTTATTATAATAGAGATGTTATATATACTTTAATGTGGTCCATTATCCCATATAATTTCAGCTTATCTTTTCCCAGAAAGGGTAATGCTTTAGGATTAATACTCAAATTTAATATATGTTTATAGTTTAAGATTATCCATATTGGTGCCCACTTAGTGCTACATACATCATAATTAGCAATTCTTAGGAGTCTATTAGAGATTATTATTAAATAGTAAATTTCAAAATTTGGTAAATCCAATCCCCCTCTACTTTTTGGTGTCATTAATTTATCATACGATATCCTTGTTTTCCTTGGCTCCCAAATAAATTTAGCCGATTCTTTATGAATTTGTTTAAAAAAATTCTTCGAAATTGCTACTTGAGCAGATCTAAAAATATATAATAATCCTGGTAATATATTCATTTTAATAATTGAGACCTTCGTGAATACTGGTAATTTTTAATTATTCCATCTCCCAAAGTCAGATATTATTTGATCATAAACTGTTTTAATGTTAATAGTATAAAAATCTTTATCATCTGTAGAGAAAACAATTCCCAAGTATTTAATATTATCTTTGAACATTACCCACCAGTGGCAAAAGTGAGAAAGGTTTGGGAGTTCTTAAGGGGAAAATATTTGTTTTTTTAAGATTAATTTTATAATTAGATATTTCTGCAAAGTCATCCACTGCTTTTAATAATTTTTTAGTGTCTGAAATTGGAGTTGTACAATATATATTGAGATCATCCGCAAACGCCACCATTGATATTTTTGTTCCATAAATTATTGGGGCATTATGGTATACCTTCTGTTTAATATATAAGAATAAGGGTTCCAGATATATATTAAATAATAACGGGGACAACGGACAACCCTGACGTGTTCCATTTTTAATCTGTATTCTTTTAGAGAACATTTTATTAATGTATAAAGTTGTATAAGGATTGCTATATAAGATTTTTAACACTCGAACAAATTCTTGGGATATATTAAAATATGGTAGAGTATCAAACAAAAAACTTATGTCAACCCTGTCAAAAGCCTTCTGTGTATTAATAATAAGTGCATAAATATTAAGATTTTTCTGTTTAGCATAAGCTAGCAGTGTATGAAGTGTAAGTGTATTGTCACTAGTTTGTCTAGTTGCCATAAAACCGGCTTGTTCCTTAGATATTATTTTATTCATTATTTTTTTTAATCTACTGGCTAGAATAGAGGTCAACATTTTCATATCTACATTTATTAATGATATTGGTCTATAATTGTCAGGGTTTTGGCGGTCAGAATTAACTTTAGGTATAAGAATAGTTTTTGAGGCATTACAATGAGGATAATTTATTTTATTCTTAATTATATAGTTAAATACACACAAGAGTATTTTTACCAAAAATATCATCAAAAACTTTATAAAATTCCACCGTCAAACCATCAGGACCCGGTGTTTTATGTGATTTCATATGTTTAATTATATATATTACTTCATCAGATATCGGTTTAACCAAATCCTTCTGCATATTGTCATCTCTTTTCGGAAAATTAATTGTTTGTAAGAAATCTTCATTGGTCCTATGTGAGGGTAGATCTTTTTGGTCACCATATATATTCATATATATCTGTTCAAAAATATTAATAATATCTTCCGTTTTAGAATAAATTGTATTCTTAAATTGTATTTCCGAAATTTGTACTGCTGTTCTCGATTGATTAATAATTCTAGTTAATGCCCTTGATGGTGTTTGAACATGGTTGGCATACCTCGCTAACATTCTATGTTCCTGAAATGTCAATCTACTATTTTGAATTAAGAAGATGCCTTTTTGGCATTTAAGTAATTCCATTTCTGTTTGAGTATTATAATTTTGAATCAATTCTTGGTCAAGTGTCTTAATTTTAGCTTCCAATTCTTGAATATCTCTAATCTGTATTTTTTTATAATATGAAGCTTTTTTGCAAGAAGATCCCTCTTACTTGTGCTTTAACTGTCGCCATTCGATATCAAGTGTATGTTGTTGATTCTCTAATCTAGCCAATAGGTCTTTGAGGTAATCTGTAATTTCATGTATTATTTCCTCTTTATTTAACAGATTTGGGTTAAGAGACCAGTTATAACCTCTTTGCTGCATGGTATCTCTAGGTTCTTTAGCAAAACTTAATGAGATTTTTGAGTGGTCTGATAAATAATGTGCATGCATAGAGACTAAAGGTTCAAAATTAATCATTGTTGCTGAAATAAAAAAAAAATCCAATCTGAACCACATTTTATGACATTTTGAATAAAAAGTACAATTATTTGTATTACCAGGGTTATTTAAATACTTAAAGGGGTCATATAATTGGAAATCTTCATTTATATCACTTATTGCTATTACTGCTTGTTTATTAAATGCTCTTTGTAAACAAGATATATCCAACTTCGGATTTTGATAAGAGTTCCAGTCCCCTCCAATAATTATATAATATTTATCATATTGTGACAAAATCGGATAAAGTGATGCTATGAAAAGTTGTTGATTATTGCAAGGTGCATAAACATTTAAAAGTAAAATAGGTTTATCAAGTCGAGTAGAAGAAAGAATAACATAACACCATCTTCCTTCTTTATCTGATTTAGAGTCTAAAATCTTCTCTTGATATTGATTTTTAATAAGTATAGCTACCCCAGCACTATTAGTTTTACCTTCTGAGGCTACAATTTCTCTAATCCATTTCCTTTTCTTAATGTCAGCCCATTGATCATTAGTTAAATGCGTTTCTTGAAGAAGTATAAATGACTCCCTAGCCTGCAATAATAAATGTAAAAATAACTTCCTTTTCTTTAAGTTCTAGTGCCCTTTTATGTTCCATGAGTCTGTTTCCCACATTTAATGAGTTATTTTGTATAATAGAGGTTTAAAGGGAAAAACATAATATAAAGTCAAAGTGAGTTTAAAGACATATGTAATTTGGAAGCATTCTTGACATCCCGTCCTATACCAGTGCCTACCCACTCTATCCCCGGACCAGGACATATATAGGTCTTGTATAACGTAAAAAACTGAAAGGGTCAAAAAAGTAAACGTGTAATGTCATCAGGTTACAACAACTCAGAAACTTCCCATAGATAGGACCTATATAAACTGATTTTACTTCTACAAAGTCTAATCTAAACATTCCCTACCAAACACTACTGTGCGTCTACATCTCTTTTGTTAATTGTTATTTAAGTAAATCATACTAAAGATATAACATTAACATAAACTGTCAGTCATTTGTGCATCTGCATCTCTTTTGTTAACTGTTGTTTAAGTAAACCACACTGAAGATATAACATTAACATAAACTGTCAGTCATTTGTGCATCTACATCTCTTTTGTTAACTGTTATTTAAGTAAATCACACTGAAGATACAACATTAACATAAACTGTCATTTGTGCATCTGCATCTCATTTGTTAACTGTTGTTTAAGTAAATCATACTGAAGATATAACATTAACATAAACTGTCAGTCATTTGTGCATCTACATCTCTTTTGTTAACTGGTATTTAAGTAAATCACACTGAAGATATAACATTAACATAAACTGTCAGTCATTTGTGCATCTACATCTCTTTTGTTAACTGGTATTTAAGTAAATCACACTGAAGATATAACATTAACATAAACTGTCAGTCATTTGTACATCTACATCTCTTTTGTTAACTGTTACTTAAGTAAATCACACTGAAGATATAACATTAACATAAACTGTCAGTCATTTGTGCATCTACATCTCTTTTGTTAACTGTTATTTAAGTAAATCACACTGAAGATATAACATTAACATAAACTGTCAGTCATTTGTGCATCTACATCTCTTTTGTTAATTGTTATTTAAGTAAATCACACTGAAGATATAACATTAACATAAACTGTCAGTCATTTGTGCATCTGCATCTCTTTTGTTAACTGTTATTTAAGTAAATCACACTGAAGATATAACAACATAAACTGTCAGTCATTTTTGCATCTGCATCTCTTTTGTTAACTGGTATTTAAGTAAATCACACTGAAGATATAACATTAACATAAACTGTCAGTCATTTGTGCATCTACATCTCTTTTGTTAACTGGTATTTAAGTAAATCACACTGAAGATATAACATTAACATAAACTGTCAGTCATTTGTGCATCTACATCTCTTTTGTTAACTGGTATTTAAGTAAATCACACTGAAGATATAACATTAACATAAACTGTCAGTCATTTGTGCATCTACATCTCTTTTGTTAACTGGTATTTAAGTAAATCACACTGAAGATATAACATTAACATAAACTGTCAGTCATTTGTGCATCTACATCTCTTTTGGTAATTGTTATTTAAGTAAATCACACTGAAGATATAACATTAACATAAACTGTCAGTCATTTTTGCATCTACATCTCTTTTGTTAACTGTTATTTAAGTAAATCACATTGAAGATATAACATTAACATAAACTGTCAGTCATTTTTGAATCTACATCTCTTTTGTTAACTGGCATTTAAGTAAACCACACTGAAGATATAACATTAACATAAACTGTCAGTCATTTGTGCATCTACATCTCTTTTGTTAACTGTTATTTAAGTAAATCACACTGAAGATATAACATTAACATAAACTGTCAGTCATTTGTGCATCTGCATCTCATTTGTTAACTGTTGTTTAAGTAAATCATACTGAAGATATAACATTAACATAAACTGTCAGTCATTTGTGCATCTACATCTCTTTTGTTAACTGGTATTTAAGTAAATCACACTGAAGATATAACATTAACATAAACTGTCAGTCATTTGTGCATCTACATCTCTTTTGTTAACTGGTATTTAAGTAAATCACACTGAAGATATAACATTAACATAAACTGTCAGTCATTTGTACATCTACATCTCTTTTGTTAACTGTTACTTAAGTAAATCACACTGAAGATATAACATTAACATAAACTGTCAGTCATTTGTGCATCTACATCTCTTTTGTTAACTGTTATTTAAGTAAATCACACTGAAGATATAACATTAACATAAACTGTCAGTCATTTGTGCATCTACATCTCTTTTGTTAATTGTTATTTAAGTAAATCACACTGAAGATATAACATTAACATAAACTGTCAGTCATTTGTGCATCTGCATCTCTTTTGTTAACTGTTATTTAAGTAAATCACACTGAAGATATAACAACATAAACTGTCAGTCATTTTGCATCTGCATCTCTTTTGTTAACTGGTATTTAAGTAAATCACACTGAAGATATAACATTAACATAAACTGTCAGTCATTTGTGCATCTACATCTCTTTTGTTAACTGGTATTTAAGTAAATCACACTGAAGATATAACATTAACATAAACTGTCAGTCATTTGTGCATCTACATCTCTTTTGTTAACTGGTATTTAAGTAAATCACACTGAAGATATAACATTAACATAAACTGTCAGTCATTTGTGCATCTACATCTCTTTTGTTAACTGGTATTTAAGTAAATCACACTGAAGATATAACATTAACATAAACTGTCAGTCATTTGTGCATCTACATCTCTTTTGGTAATTGTTATTTAAGTAAATCACACTGAAGATATAACATTAACATAAACTGTCAGTCATTTTGCATCTACATCTCTTTTGTTAACTGTTATTTAAGTAAATCACATTGAAGATATAACATTAACATAAACTGTCAGTCATTTTTGAATCTACATCTCTTTTGTTAACTGGCATTTAAGTAAACCACACTGAAGATATAACATTAACATAAACTGTCAGTCATTTGTGCATCTACATCTCTTTTGTTAACTGTTATTTAAGTAAATCACACTGAAGATATAACATTAACATAAACTGTCAGTCATTTGTGCATCTGCATCTCATTTGTTAACTGTTGTTTAAGTAAATCATACTGAAGATATAACATTAACATAAACTGTCAGTCATTTGTGCATCTACATCTCTTTTGTTAACTGGTATTTAAGTAAATCACACTGAAGATATAACATTAACATAAACTGTCAGTCATTTGTGCATCTACATCTCTTTTGTTAACTGGTATTTAAGTAAATAACACTGAAGATATAACATTAACATAAACTGTCAGTCATTTGTACATCTACATCTCTTTTGTTAACTGTTACTTAAGTAAATCACACTGAAGATATAACATTAACATAAACTGTCAGTCATTTGTGCATCTACATCTCTTTTGTTAACTGTTATTTAAGTAAATCACACTGAAGATATAACATTAACATAAACTGTCAGTCATTTGTGCATCTACATCTCTTTTGTTAATTGTTATTTAAGTAAATCACACTGAAGATATAACATTAACATAAACTGTCAGTCATTTGTGCATCTGCATCTCTTTTGTTAACTGTTATTTAAGTAAATCACACTGAAGATATAACAACATAAACTGTCAGTCATTTTTGCATCTGCATCTCTTTTGTTAACTGGTATTTAATTAAATCACACTGAAGATATAACATTAACATAAACTGTCAGTCATTTGTACATCTACATCTCTTTTGTTAACTGGTATTTAAGTAAATCACACTGAAGATATAACATTAACTGTCAGTCATTTGTGCATCTACATCTCTTTTGTTAACTGGTATTTAAGTAAATTACACTGAAGATATAACATTAACATAAACTGTCAGTCATTTGTGCATCTACATCTCTTTTGTTAACTGGTATTTAAATAAATCACACTGAAGATATAACATTAACATAAACTGTCAGTCATTTGTGCATCTACATCTCTTTTGGTAATTGTTATTTAAGTAAATCACACTGAAGATATAACATTAACATAAACTGTCAGTCATTTGTGCATCTGCATCTCTTTTGTTAACTGTTATTTAAGTAAATCACACTGAAGATATAACAACATAAACTGTCAGTCATTTTTGCATCTGCATCTCTTTTGTTAACTGGTATTTAAGTAAATCACATTGAAGATATAACATTAACATAAACTGTCAGTCATTTTTGCATCTACATCTCTTTTGTTAACTGGCATTTAAGTAAACCACACTGAAGATATAACATTAACATAAACTGTCAGTCATTTGTGCATCTACATATCTTTTTTTAACTGGTATTTAAGTAAATCACACTGAAGATATAACATTAACATAAACTGTCAGTCATTTGTGCATCTACATCTCTTTTGTTAACTGTTATTTAAGTAAATCACACTGAAGATATAACATTAACATAAACTGTCAGTCATCTGTGCATCTGCATCTCATTTGTTAACTGCTGTTTAAGTAAATCATACTGAAGATATAACATTAACATAAACTGTCAGTCATTTGTGCATCTACATCTCTTTTGTTAACTGTTATTTAAGTAAATCACACTGAAGATATAACAACATAAACTGTCAGTCATTTGTGCATCTGCATCTCTTTTGTTAACTGTTATTTAAGTAAATCACACTGAAGATATAACATTAACATAAACTGTCAGTCATTTGTGCATCTGCATCTCTTTTGTTAACTGTTATTTAAGTAAATCACACTGAAGATATAACATTAAAATAAACTGTCAGTCATTTGTGCATCTACATCTCTTTTGTTAACTGTTACTGAAGTAAATCACACTGAAGATATAACATTAACATAAACTGTCAGTCATTTTGATTAGCTAGCTGTACATAAACAACATGAATCAAATAAGATAATCGACAGTTGTCATTCTGAAAAGTAAGAGTCCAACATAGGGACAACATTGTTCTCTATCATATATTTATCAAATGAAGAGAGAGAGAAAAAAGAAAAAAAAAACACATCTTATTCTTACTGTATTGTAACTCTATATAAAAAGAGGTATAAACATAAAAACAGAAAATTAATTAACTTTCCTAATGAATATGTTAGGTCCTTCATTATTTATATACTTCAGGTCACCTCTATCTCCTAATATTATAAAATGATGTCTAACTAGTGTAGCATATAGCTAAGTCACATCTAATTAATAATATATGAGTTTAATTATATGTTCTATTTATATAGAATGTTAATTATAATTTCTATATATGTATCCCTCACTAACATTAAAAAAAACTCTACATGTCCTTTCAGATTAGTTCTGAAATAGTAAACCAATACCTACTTATTTAAAAAAAACAAAAAAAAAGGAAAAGAAAAAGAAACAAATATTCCCTGTACCCCAATTATTTATTATATACTACAAGTCTTTTTTTGTTATATGAAAAGTAGGTATAATCAAATGTTCCTATGTGCTTAAAGTGCTGTAAAACATCAGCTTTTAATGTTAATCATACTTCCAATGCTTAAAACAGTTGACTTCAGATTTCCAAGCCTGGAAACCTTACAGAACGCTCACGATGGGGGACAGTTAATGCAGACGGACTTCCGGAAGCGCCATACTTTCCCTCAGCAGCATCCAAGGCATTTCCTGTCTCCTCGTCAATGTAAACACTTCGTGAAAGTCATAAAACTTCAGAAAACAGACACAAATAACCAGGATCAACAAAACAAAGCCCTTATCTATTCCAAAAGAGGCCTAAAGCATTTAAAATGAAAACAAAGGATTACCAAGACCTCGAGCCACAGCAACAGATGAATCCAACCTCGGACAGCATGTTAGTCTCAACGGAAAGCCAGATCAAGTCTCAGAAGCAGGTAAACACTTAAAAACTTTCAAAAAGACGATTTTTGCCTCATTTTTCATTGAAACAAGAGTATTTAGACCCATCTGTTGTAAATATTAACATATTAGGATATTTCATTTGAAATTTAATATGTTTATCAATAAGAAACTTACAGTATGGAGATAAAGACTGTCTAGCTTGTCTGACTTGTAAGGGCAAATCTTGTGCCAGAGAAATTCTATTATTATTGCACATAATATGTCCACCACTTTTTTTTTGCTGTTATAAGGATTTTGCTGACATCTTGGTAATTAAGTATTTTAACATACACAGGTCTTGGGCTATTCGATGCTTGTGATTCTCTTAACGCTCTATGTGCCCTTTCTATGATTATTTGTTTTACCATGTCAGAGTCATTAAGAAGCACTGTAAGTGTTTGTGTTATAGATGGGATTAACTCATTATACTGTATGGATTCTGGAATTCCTCTAATAATTATATTGTTTCTCCTGGATCTTGCTTCTAAATCAGTAATCTTTGTTTGAATAGCCAGAATGTCCAGATCATGTGTATCTGATTTTTTTGCAAGTAAAGTTAGTTTATCTTCATTTTCTGATATCCGAGCTTCAGTCTTGTCCATTCTTTCAAGAATTTGGGTGCAGGAAATTCCAAATGTTTGTATTTGGGTAGTAAGTTCTTTCAGAGCTTCTTGAATGGGTAACAGAGCAGTCTTGATGTCTTCCATGTTTAACACTTGATCAGCTTTAGTTTTAGTCCCTGGCTTTTGTTGTTCCTGTTGCTTTATAACTTTTTGTCTTTTGGAAATTACATCTTTCTCCAGTGACCGTAGTTCTGAAAGTTTTGTTTTAGTAGTACTTGTGTCCATATTCTTTTCCTCTTTCGACATTTTATCTCGGTACAGAAACTTAAAGTGTACCGAGCACACGGTTCCTTTGTTTGATTCTCTCTTCAGAGCCAGCTAATCTACTATAATCCTGTTAAATATCGTCTTAGTCTTCAGTTTTTTCTCTTCTTGCAGGACAGCAGAGTGAAGTTATAATTATTTTTTCAAAGATTTGTTGTTAAAAAGTTCTTGGTATCACTTCAGGGTTTAGATTTTCTCAGGTTATATGAAGAGCTGCAGTTCAGCAGTGTTCACAGAATGGCAGCCA
Organism: Protopterus annectens; assembly: GCF_019279795.1. Taxonomy (NCBI): domain Eukaryota; kingdom Metazoa; phylum Chordata; order Ceratodontiformes; family Protopteridae; genus Protopterus; species Protopterus annectens. The sequence goes on along the minus strand of NC_056729.1, from coordinate 1,845,588,753 downwards.
TCTTTGAATCCTGACAAGCACATCTTAAAGCATATACCACTGCATTTTGATAATACAGAAAGCCTCACTTTTATCCGTGTATTTACAGATGGAACAACCTTTACAATAACAAAAAGTTGGAGCACACAGACAATACTTACAGACCTGATGGACAGGCCTGATGGAGATGAGTCATACAAATGATCTTCCAGGGTAACTCCCTGAACAAGCCACTTGTAGCTCCTGCCATGTCCTGGAAAATATTCCACATCATGTCCCTCATCTGTGTTCAAGGCACATCATTCGCACTCTCCTGGACCTACTCCAGATAATCATCTGTCTGTTGTTCCTCGCATTGTCTGCTCCAGGGTGCATCAGGGATGATGGCACATGCAGGTGCAGGTAATGTTAATAAAAAGTTTTAATATTTTATTAATTTAATTGGATTTAAAATAAAAATAATTTTTTAACTGTTTGCATCTCTTAGAATCTCAGGAGATTACTAAGCTGTCGACCCAGAGGTCATTTTAAGCTTAGCCATTTCAATCCAATATAATAATGTGCAGGTACTAGTTAATACCCAAGACTGAATTTAGTGATGACTGTCCATGAGGGTTGTGGGCATTATCCCTGGCAAGAATTTATGGTGCCTCATCCACTCATCCGGGTTCCTCTTGAAAAATGTCATAGAGGTGCTCTGTTTCACATGAATTGGTAGCCTGTTCCAAAGTGATAACAGTCGCTAGGAGATAAATCAGTCCCTCTAGCATGCCCTATTTAAGTCACAGGCCATATTTAAGTTCCAGGAAAGGGGAACTATGTCCATTTTATTTATGGATATGCAGTAAGCTCATTAGGTTTGGGTCTTGGATTGCTCTGTTGGCCAGGAATTAGTCTTCCCTAAATAGTCTATATGATATGGAGTATAGTGAAAGGGACTTTAGTCGGTCCGTGTAAAGTACATGCTGGAGGCCCTTGATCTTATTTGTTAGAAACCTCTGAGGTCTCTCTAAATTGTGTAGGTGCTTAGTACGGCACATACCGAATTAGGCATTATACTCATTTAAGGGCTGGATAAGTGCCAAGTATAGGAGAGTTATAACTTCTTTTGCTCTTGAGGTGATGATGCCTTTACTAATCAAGTGAGCTATGTGGAAACCTCTCCTTACAGTGGTAGACATGTGGTGGTCGAAGTTAAGGTTGCGGTCAATCTGTGATCCTAGGTCCCTTACCACTTCATGGGTACTTAGGGTATAGTTATTGATTTGATAGTGTGAAGGGACATTGTTTCTGCAAAAGGGAATGAAGATGCATTTCTCTGCATTCATTTTCAGACTGTGACTAATACACCAGTCGTTGGCCTGTGCGAGACCCTCCTGGAGTATACTGATGTCATTTGGGGGTTCAATGATTGCACCTAGTTTGTAGTTGTCTGCAAACTTGGTCAGCCACAACCCTTTAGTTTTGACATGAACTTCTGAGAAGTATATTTTTATTTTTTATTTATTTAACATTTGTTGACCGGGAATGTCCAACTAGGTTCCACAGAGCCTGTTTTCAGTGGAGGCCCGGGGAGAAACGCTCCAGATATACCAAACAGTAGGGGCCCAGCACTGACCCCTGTGGCACCCCGCTATTAACAGGTCTGCTGGTTGATGTGAATTTGCCCACTTTGATGGTGTGTATCTGATTTGTGAGGCAGTTGGCAACCCATCTTACAACGAAGGGGGTTATATTCAGTTTGCTAAGTTTATCAGTAATGCCTGAATGTGGGATTGTGTTGAAAGTCTTTGCCAAGTAGAAGTATGCTGTGTGCACAGATTTGCCCTCATCAATGAACACTTTCAAGAAATCCACCAGATTAAACAGGCAAGATCTGCCCTTCATGAAGGTCACATAGCTTTCCAGCAGGTTCTAAGACTAGCTCAGTAAAATGGATATGCTCAGTGCAGTACAAGGATGAATCAGCAAAACCTTAGTCAAACTTTATTAATTGTCACAGTTGTGGTGCCAATCATGAGTCTAAAACAGAAAAGTGCTTAACATTTGGTCAGCAATGTCACAAGTCTAAAAATTTGAACCACTTTCAAAAGTTTTGCAAATTAAATAATCCCCATCCTGTTATAAAGAAAGGTCACTCAAAAAAGCAAGTTGATAATTTTGAGAGCTGTTATCTTATTTTCTATGTGGATGGTGTATCAGTGGTTGGTGAAAAGGTTGATGCAGTAGATTTGTTGGCAAAAAATGAAGTGTTCTGTACTGTCTTGATTAATGGTAAACCCACAGAGCTCAAAGTAGACACAACTTCAAAGTGTAATGTTATTTCAGCAGAAACAACTGCTAGAGTAAGAGCTGGTGAGCAACTTAATTTAACCAACAGTGTGAAACTTGTTGCTTATGGTGGTGAAGAAATTCAAAATGAAGGCTCAGTAATGCTTTCATGCTTTTCAGCTGGGAACAGTTACTACTTGCAATTCTATGTAATTCAAGACCTGTGCAGTCATTATTAGGTCTTAAGAGACATTTGAAAATGAAACTGCTTTATTTTACCAAATAAGTCAATATAACCTTCTGATCATAGCTAACAAGATTCTCTATATTCCAGATAACGCACCAGCTCTTAGAAATAGTATCACCACCCAAACTAATCAGAGACTGCTTCGGTTCTCTAATAAACTTCAAATTCTTACAATCAAAACCAACAACACAGCAGGAGTATCTCAGTATCCAGTCGGACTATCCTGGTCAACAAATGTAAAATAAATAAATAAATGTAAGCACATGTCCAAGTTCCAGTTTCACCGATACCATTTTCTCAGAATATGCTGATGTTTTAGACAACAAGTTGGGCAAACTTCCATTTGTCTTCTCCATGAAAATAGACCCAGAGGTCAGTCCAGTGGTCAGACCGTCGAGAAGAATTCCAGTAGCCACACAGAATAAAGTCAAGGTCCAATTGGATAAAATGGTGCAGCAAGAACCAATCAAATGGGTGTCTTCCATGGTAGCTGCTTATAAAAAGAGTTCAGATGAAATCAGAATATGATTTGATCCAAGAGAATAAGGCATAAAAGAGACCCCATCATCCTATGCATACAGTAGAAGAGGTTGCTGCTCTAATGCCAAGTGCCACTGTTTTTTCTGCTTTGGATGCAAAGAGTTCATTTTGGAAAGTGATGCTTGATTGCAAATCTTCAATACTGACTATATTCACTACCCTATTTGGCAGATACTGATTCTTTAGGATGCCTTTTGGTATAAATTCTGCAAGTGAAGTCTTTCAGCATGCAATGGAACAATTTTTTTGGGTTATCCATGTGCCATTATTGTTGATGATTTACTGGTTGGAGGCAATGGAGAAGCAGAGCATGGCCAAAACCTCAGAAAAGTTCTGGACAGAGCATGTGACGTGAACTTGAAGCTCAGTCCTCTTAAGTGTAAATTCAGGCTTCCAGAAGTCGCACATGTAGGTCATTTATTTACCAGTGCTGGCTTATGACCTGACCCATCTAAACAAGCAGCCATTCTTGAGATGCAGGCTCCAGACAACATCCAACCTTACAGCATTTCCTTAGTATGGTTAAGTACTTGGGCAAGTTTATACCTGATTTTAGTGAGTTATCAGCACCTTTAAGAGAGCTGACATGCAAAAATGTTGCTTGGTTGTGGTTGGAACAGCACCACATAACATTGGGCAACCTTAAGCAGAGAATTTTCAGCCCACCTACATTGCAATGCTATGATGTCAATAAACCAGTTATTCTTACTTGTGATGCTTCAAAGTTTGGTCTAGGTGCAGTTATTCTCTGGGATGGTAGACCTGTTGCCTATGCATCTCAAACTCTTACCCAAACTGAAATGCAGTATGCTCAGATTGAAAAGGAACTTTTAGCTATTGTCTTTGCATGTTCTAAGTTCCATGATTATATTTATGGCAGAGCTATCCAAATCAAAAGAAATCATCAGCCTCTAGTTACTATTTTAAAGAAACCTATGCATACAGCTCCAGCAAAACTGCAAAGAATGATGCTCAAATTACAAATGTACAACTTCAAAATGGTCTACACTAAAGGCAGACTTGTTTATCTGGATGATACCTTGTCCAGATCACCCAGAAAGACTATGGAACAGCATGATGCAGGGAATTTTGACTTTGATGTCACGGAAGTGCATAATTTTTCTACCATGAGATTCGATGAGCTGAGAGATCATACAAAGACTGATCCAGTTTTGCAAAAGCTCAACCACTTCATTAATGTCAGATGGCCGTCAAAGCAATCCTGTGTACCACCAGAAGTACAACTATATTTTCCTTACCGAGATGAAATGTTGATGGAAGAGGGTATCATTTTCAAAGGGCCTAAAATTGTTGTTCTTACTTTCTTACAACATTAGTATATTCAAATTTTGCATCATGGTCACCCAGATTCTAATTCTACCAAAGAAATACACTTTGGGAAGAAAATGTTTCTTTCTTTACGACTGAAGTGGTGGACTTGTTCACATCAATACCTTGACAGGAAGGGATTGACCTATTTTCTGAAAGCATAAGAGGATGCACTCATTTTTCAGAGGATAAAGTCAATTTAATTATAGAGTTTATGGAGTTAGTGTTAGACTATAACTACATATATTACGAGGGACAATATTTCAAACAAAATAAAGGCATAGGAATGGGAGACTCATGTGCCCCCATCTACGCCAACCTGGTGTTATTGGAATGAGAACAAAATACAGTTTTCCCAAGTGAGTGGTTTAGATATGTGAAGTTGAATGTGTGCTTTTTGGATGACATTTTTATTTTATGGACAGGGACAGAGGTCAATACTAAAGATTTTATTAACTATCTGAATAGGTCATCAAATTTCTTGAAGTTTACATACACGAGTTATAGTAAGAGCATCAATTATCTTGACACCCACATACAAAAAACAGAAAAATGATTTAAAGAAAATATATATAGGAGACCTACGTTTAGTAATTCCTACCTTGTCATCAACCCCAGCATCAGAAGAAAAATATTGTCAAAGGTTAATAAGTGCGAGTTGCCAGAATGACTTCGGAGGCAAATGATCTAGAGAGAGAGAGTTATATAAGATAGCTCAGTTGTTTTATGAAATAGGTTATCCAGCCAATTTGGTAGAGAAAAACTTGGAATATGTTAAAAAGGAATGGGGTGTTAAATATAAGCCCTGTTAGGTAGTCCAGTGCTAGTAAAAGAGACAAAAAAAAAAACTTTCAGAGGACAATGGTTATCCCATTTTGGAGGCATGTTAGTCAAGTGAGCAAGATTTTTGAGAACAACTGGGCTGTTTTAAAGAATACCCCAACATTATGGTCAGTGGCTGGTAATAAACCAACCTTTGTATATAAAACAAGTTTCAATCTTAAAGAATGCTTTGAACAAACCACTAAAGGTGAGAGTACAGAAAATATTGGTACTACCAAATGTGGTACTTGTTCACCATCTAAATATATATGTAGTATGAACACATTGATTTATCAGAATATGTTCAGTCAAAAGTGATTTTTATAAAAGGAAACTATCAAACATCAGGGGGTTATATATTTGGCTATTTGTAAGTCCTGCCCAGCTTAAAGATGGCATAGAGACAAGATGTATGAACATCAGTATCAGATTATCACAAAAAATATGAATAATGCCTTATATAAACATTCTGCAACATGCACAAAATGTGTTCAATTGTCATTTGGCATTTTAGAATGTGTCAGGTCAAATCCTAGAGGGGGGAGATTACAGAAATTATATAGAGGAAAGGGAGACCAAATGATAAATAAAATTGGCAGTGGTACATACACCAGGTTTAAACAAAATTATATCCCTTAAACCTGTATTATGTAGGAAAGCTACCCCATAAACAAGTAAATCATGTGGCCAGGACATTTTTAGTTTTTTTTCACACTTAACTGGTTAGATGGTTTCATGATTTTATTTTACTCTGAAAATTTTTATCTAATTATGGTTTTGTAAAAGTGATTTTTAGTTAAAAATGATTTTTAATAAAGTGGGATTTTATGTGTATTGTACTAGTGACAATGTACAAGCAAAGAAACACTTTTTGTATTGGTATCATTAAAAAGTTATGGGATTGACTGTGATATCATTACTTAAGTGGTATTTAAATGAGCTCATTATTGTTTGAAACCAGATTCTGATGATGTCCCAAGTACAGGGTATGAAAGTGCTCAATATAGTAACAGCATTTTAAAATTGGAAGAATAAAACTGTTTTTACAAGAGTTTGGCTGATAATTTTGGTCCTGCTGTTGGAAAGAAAATACACCTGTCAGATAATTTTCTCTGCGGCACTAGTGAAGTGAGTGAAATAAGCCACATGATGTATTGTTTGAATCCTATTTAGAGATCACATTTCAGTTATTCACAATATTCACAGTGTTCTCAATGTTTATAGGTGCTTAAAAATTTGCCAGGTTATCACTTAATAGTAGGAAGTTAGGGTTAGAGTAGTTCCTAAATATTCCAGGTTTAGCTGGAGTTCCAGGTTTTATTTTCACTTCAAAGGAGATCATTTTGTAGTCTGACCTTACCAGAGAAGGTATTACACTTGGGGTGTGCAGCACTCTCCCACATTAGTGAGGACTTCATCTGGTATGGTTGCACCCCTTGTTGGTGTATTGACAATCTGGTGCAGGGAGTTTGAGTTTATAAAATTCAGGAATCTCTGTGCCTGTACATTTGGTGTCGTACATGATTCCCAGTTAATGGTGGGGGTAATTAAAGCTGCCCAAGAATATGTTATTGGGTTGGATAGTGAGTGTTTCCAATACATTTACATACATGGTATTGGTTTCCTGGGTCATAAAGATGGACCTATAGCTTGCAAGGAAGTGGTATTGGATTTTGCCTATAATGATTTGAACATGGAGATGCTTAAGTTCATTGTCCTGTTTGACCAGCCTTGAGGTAAATTTATTTTTAATGTAAATCGAGACACATCCCACATCCAACTTTAGTCCCTGTTTGTGTAGTAGCTATTCTAAATGTGTGGAAGGCATTATAACCTTGCACTGTCAGTGTGCTCTCCATGACTTTAAACCATGCCTCAGTGACTGCAGAAACATCAGCATTTTCTAGGGTTAAGAGAGCTTCTATGGAGTGGAGGTTTTTTTTGTTTAGGCATATGACATCAAGCTAATGTGTGTACATTTCTTAAACATGACGATGATATTTCATTTAACATTCACTTGCACTTATATGATGAGAACAACACATTTGTTATAATCATCAGGACTCATCACATATATTCATAGGGTCATAAGTGTTTACTAGGCTAAAGACCACAAGGACCTTTTTAAGCCTAGCCATGCATCCCAAATCTCTGACAAGTTCTGGTACCCTTGATAAGTGTAAGCAGGGGCCTGGGAGATGAACCATTTACAGGTTACCTGTGTCCATTAGAGACAGAGGTGCCAAACCAGGGATGAATTTCCAGTTTCCCATCCAGTTGTCCAAGTTGCAATTGAATTGGGTTAGGGAGGAACTCTGCTTCACATGGATGGGGAGCCTGTTCCATAGATGGGGTAGTCTCTTTGATACATACCTATCTCTCCAGCAGGTCCTATTTATATCGCAGGCAAGGTTTAAGTCTTTACAATGAGTAACTCTGGTGTTGTTTGTTTTGTGGATATGCAGGAGGTCCATCAGAATGGGGTCTGACAATATCCTGTATGTCAGGCATAGATCTCCCTACAAAAGCTTGTAGGAGACAGAATACATGGATAGGGCCTTGAGATGGGCTGCATAGGACATATTACTTAAACCCTGTATTCTTTTAGTGAGAAACCTCTGTGGATGTTTCAATTGTTGGATATGCCTTCTTAGGTACATACCAAAGGGGGCACTGTACTCATTGCTAGGTCTGATGAATGCCAAATACAGTGGAACAATGACTTCCTTGGACTTAGTTGCCATACCTTTGTTTATAAGTTGTGCAACATAGAATGATTTCCTCACCACTGTAGAGACGTGTAATGATCAAAGGTTAGATTACTATCTATGTGTGTCCTTAAGTCCCTGACTACTGGGTCAGCTCTAAGAGGTGTGTTGTCAGTGTGATAGTTACCAGGGATGGATGACTTCCCAAAGAATACTATTATGCATTTCTTGGAATTTAGTTTTATGGCTCTGACAGCAGTTGTTTGTCAATGTCAGCCCCTCCTGGAGAACATTTGTGTCAGTGTGAGATTCAGTGACAGCTCCTAATTTACAATCATCTGCAAATTTAGTCAGCCAGAGACCACTGACATTGGCCTTGACTTCTGAGAAGTAAATGCCAAAAAGGAGTGGTCCAAGGACTGATCCCCGAGGGGCTCCAATTGTGACTGGCCTCTGTGTAGAGGTGGACTCCCAGTTCTAACGTCCTGTGTCCTGTCTGTGAGCCAGTTGGCTATCCACTGAGTGACATATGGGCTTGTACCTGACCTGATGAGTTTGTCAACAATGGTCGAGTGGGGTATTGTGTCAAATGCCTTGACCAGGTCAAGTTAGGCAGTGTGAATTATTTTGCCGTCATCCATTGCATTGGTGACCTTCTCAAAGAAGCCCACCAGGATGAGTAGGCATGATCTGCCCTTGAAGAAACCAAACTTGGTTGGATCCAGTGTCTGGAGGTTTACTATATCTCTATTGATCATCTCCATGATCTTTCCATGGCTTTACATATAAGACTAGTGAGACTTATGGGTCTGTAGCTGGCCCAACTTTGTGCAGAGGGATGACTGTTGCCTTTCTCCATTCATGACACATGAAGCCTGTTTGGAGGCTACAATTAAATAGTAATTCCAGAGACCCTGATAGGTCATGTTTCATGCTATGTAGAAGGCACCCTGTGATATTGTCTGGGCCCATTGATGCAGTGTTCTTGGTCTTGAAGAACGCGTTAAGGACCTGTTCCCTAGTGAAAGTAGGGGGAGTTATAGTTGATGATATTTCCTGAGGGAAGTTTGAGGGGGAGAGAGAGGGGTAAAGTTGGAGCTGAATGTATCAGCTAGGAAGTTTACTATATCTTCTGGCTCAGTATAGGTGGCTCCATTTACAATGAGCTCTGCACACAATTGTGTATTGCCTTTGAGGCTGAGGACATAGCTAAAGAATGCTTTGTGGTTGTCCATGGCCTGGGAGGCCAAACTTACCTCAAATTTGGCTTTGGTAGACTATATTTGTCCTCTGAGTTGTTTGTTTGATGAGAGTGGTTTTATCCAGCTGGGTGCTGCACCTCCTAATTGTTGCCATGATTTTCTTCCTCCTGTTATACATCTGATTGATTTTGTGGTTCCACCAGGGTGGCTTGTTTTTTGAGTTAGTTCTGTACCTCTTCCTGGTGAGTACAGCTGCCTCTATGCAGCTATTAACATGCATGTACAGGGTTTCTGTGAACAGTTCTGCATAGGCAGAAGAGTTCTCAGGGTTTATGGGGGTTTGAACTTTTTCCAGGTTCTCACTTAATAGCAGGAGGTTAGCCTTAGAATAGTTCCTGAATATTCCAGGTTTAGCTGGGGATCCAGGTTTTATTTTTACTTCAAAGGAGACCATTTTGTGGTCTGACTTTGTCAGGGAAGGCATTACAGTAGGGGTGTGCAGCAGTCTCCCATATTAGTGAGGACTAGAACCAGTATGGTTGCACCCCTGCTTGGTGTATTGACTATCTAGTCCCGGGAGTTTGTGTTTACAAACTCCAGGAATCTCTATGCATGTACAGGTGCTGTATAGGATTCCTAGTTAATAGTGGGGTAATTAAAGTCACACATGAACATGGTATTGGGTTAGATGGTTAGTGTTTCTAATAAGTTTAAATACATGATATGGGTTTCCTGGGTCATAGACAGGGACCTATAGCTTGCAAGGAAGTGGTATTGGATTTTACCTATGGTGATTTGAACATGGAGCAACTCAAGTGCATTGCCCTGTTTGACAGCTGGCCTTAGGCATAGGCCAACTAGGCGGCCGCCTAGGGCGCCAGTCTAGCAGGGGCGCTTTTCCAGTATTTATTTGATGTAGAAAGACCAGGATGGGGGCACCAGGTAGTGTGGTGGGGGGTGCCATGGAGCCCTTTTGCCTAGGGCACCAGTTGACCTAGGGCCGCTCAGCCTTGAAGTATATTTATTTCTGATGTAAAGAGAAACACCTCCACCTTTAGTCCCTGCCTGAGAAGTAGCTGGCATAATGTGAGGAAGGCACTATAACCCTGCATTGTTGCTGTCCTCTCTGTGTCTTTAAATAATGTCTCAGTGACCGCACAGACATCAGCATTCTCTAGGGTAAATAGAGCTTCGAGAGAGTGGAGTTTTTTGTTTATAGACTCCTAGCATTGAGCAGTAATACCTTTAGATGTTCTTGATTTTGATTTGCTATGTCGGATGTACTTTCAGTTTGGCATTACCTAAAAAAAGGCGCTATGGGGGAAGACAATGTTTTAGCTAATATTTGAAAGCCTAGAGGGGAGATGTGCAGACCATCCCTGGCAAAGCACTGCATTCTGTTGACCATCTCTTTTCATGCTGACAAATATTGCATCCTCTTAGAATGACACCAGAAACTAAGCCAATTATTAAAGTCAGTCATCTTTTGTTTGTATTGTGGCATCATCCTTGGAGAAGGTAAAATGCTGCTCAGTGCTAGGCTCATACCAGCCTGAGACACATATTCCAAGAGCTCCATGATGCCTCTCTTCATATAGTCTAGGGAGGTACACCTGAGGTCATTTACTCCAACATGGACTGTGACTAAGTCATATTGGTAATTGTGGTCCAATGACCTGAGTGCATGCAGAATGTGGTGGATCCTAGCCCCTGGTAAGCAACTGACCATAACTTTCTTCTTACTCAGCCTGGTGAGAGGGACATCAGTGTGTGTCACCATGGAATCTCCAATGAGTAGAATGCTAGCTATGTGTTTAGGACAGGTATGTATGTAATTTACCCCAACCTGTACTACTCAGCTCATTCAAATGCATCCATCTGAAACATATTTACAAACATAACTAGTGACTTTTATATAATGCCTTCCCAGGACTAATTACACACACACACGGCTCTCTCTGAAGTACATCTGCATTCATTATGAATTTAGTATGTCTCTAATTTCTATGCTTAAAAGGTAGTTCTCTTATGGAGATGTCAATTAATAAGCTAACATTTAAGTGTTGCACACTTTATCCCATGGGTTCGATTGTCAGCTGGTACAACAATATTTTAATATTGTGTAAGCCTCAACATCACAATATGTCACAATTTATCCTCTTTCTCCTTCCAAACTGCAAGGATTAAAAGCCATGCCATTAAGTGTTCCATTGTTCAGCATAGGAACCTGTGTCAAAAGGTTGAACATCACACATGGCAAAGCTCAATGAAATGTTTCACACCTTTTTGCTGTATAATGTAAGTATTGCCAATGTGTCTTTCAAGGAATCCATATGGTTTCAGTTGCACAAATGCAGTTGGCTAGGTTGTGTGATTTTCTCACAACCAGTTACACCCAAGATCTGAACTGGGACCAGTTCAGACAGATCTCGTTAGCTTGGCTTTTGCAAACATGAATGGTGATGGAAAGAATGGTGCTACACTTAGAGTATAAAGGTGGGATGTTGAGGAGTCCAGGATATTTGTGGCACCCCTTGTGACATGCTACATCAGTCGGCTGCTGCAGGAGGATTTTACCAGTTGGCAGTATAAGGCTGAGGCTTTGAATAGCTTAACCAAGGCTGTTTCCAGTGCAAATAGTATTCCACTCAGTGGAGAACAATGTCATCACCACTAAAGTGACCGCACTGGGGAACAATGTCATCACCACTATAGTGACCGCACTGGGGAACAATGTCATCACCACTATAGTGACCGCACTGGGGAATAATGTAATCACCAGTATAGTGACCACATTGGGGAACAATGTCATCACCATTATAGTGATTGCACTGGGGAACAGTGTCATCACCACTATAGTGACCAGACTAGGGAACAATGTCATCACCACTATAGTGACCGTAACTGGGGAACAATGTCATTACCACTATAGTGATCACACTGGAGAACAATGTCATCACCAGTATAGTGACCACACTGGGGAGCAGTGTCATAAGCACTATAGTGACCACACTGGGGAACAATGTCATCACCAGTATAGTGACCACATTGGGGAACAGTGTCATCACCACTATTGTGACCACACTGGGGAACAATATCATCATCACTATAGTGACCGCACTGGGAAACAATGTCATCACCACTATAGTGACTGCACTGGGGAACAATGTCATCACCACTATAGTGACCCCACTGGGGAACAATGCCATCACCACCATAGTGACTGCACTGGGAACAATGTCATCACCACTATAGTGACCTCACTGGGGAACAATGTCATCACCACTATAGTGATCACACTGGGAAGCAATGTCATCACCACTATAGTGATCACACTGGGAAGCAATGTCATCACCACTATAGTGACCACACTGGGGAACAATGTCATCACCACTACACTGATCTTAAGAAGTGCAAGTAGGACTTTTTAAGCCAATGGAAAGCTGAATTTAGAGCTGATGACACCCACAGTTGTGTAGGTATACTGACCCATAACCTGTCTAAGATATGACATTAATGATCTAGCCAGCCAATGCAGTTACTCAATACCAGCCAACATGGTTACTCATTACCATCCATTGCAGCTACTCATTACCAGCCAATGCAATTACTCGCTACCAGCCAATGCAGTTACATGCTACCAGCCAATGCAGTTACTCGTCACCAGCCAATGCAGTTACTCTCTAACAGCCAATGCAGTTACTCGTTACCAGCCAATGCAGTTACTCATTACCAGCCAATGCGGTTACTCGCTACCAGCCAATGCAGTTACTCGTTACCAGCCAATGCAGTTACTCGCTACCAGCCAATGCATTTACTCGCTACCAGCCAAAACAGTTACTCATTGTGCTTTCAAATATATTTCTTTTTGTTCTGTACGGCTGCAGAGGAGATCACTGCAAACCATGTGGTGCACCATGAGAAATTAACTCACCTCAGAGAGACATGGGTTAAGGATGACTCAAGTCCAAATTCAAGCCAGAAAATTATTTTCAGTCCCTCAATCACTAGCATCTTGAGCAGGCTTGCCCCAATATTGATATCAAGCATGCATGCCTTCCCCAATAACTTTTGCTGCTTGTATTAGACAGTGAGAACAGCAGCTTAACTGCATCTGGGTTTAATACTCAGAAGCAGAATTAGTTTTTATTGCAGGACAGTATTTCTAAACTATTAACAGCAATGATATGTCAAGAACAATTCAAATATGGCAATTGCAATAATTGCATTTGAATGCATATATCCTATGTGTCAGAATGAAATAAAGGTTACTCTTAATTATATCCTAGCAGTGAGATGTCTCTGTTGTATGACACATTCACATCTTGACATCATATCTGGATGTGGCAAAGGTGTACAGCAGTAAATTATTATAATTGTTTATGTATTGCCCCCAAAACTGTATTGAATAAATAAATTAATGTGACATGTCATGGATTTGATTATCCTTTTTGGTCTCCACCCTCTCCCTCTCTTTTATTTTGGGGGTATAATTTATTAACATTCTTCTGTTTGCATACCTTGCTGCTGAAAGCAAAAAGGCCAACAGTACAGAGTGGTAGTCCATCCACTATATCTCAGCCTGCCATACCTCCACAGGTGGCAGTACAGGCACCCAGAACTTTGGGTTTACAACCTTTCAGTGTTGCCTCCACAATCCCTGCCCTACCTGTTCCATCTGCATCAGGTAGCTCTGCCCTGGGAACAGTACCAGTGGGGGTGGTCATTTTGTCACCTGGCAGGAGCTGATATGCTCCATCTGCATCAGGTATCTCAGCTCTGGGAACAGTACCAGTGGAGGTGGTCACTTTGTCACCTGGCAGGAGACAATGTGCTCCATCTGCATCAAGTAACTCTGCCCCAGGAACAATACCAGTGGAGGAGCTGATGAGGCTGGTGGAGGATGTCACAGTGAGGGTCTTAGTGCATGTATTGGCAGGGTTGTAAAGGTCCTACATCAGATTGCTAAAATAATGCCACATCTGGCACTGACACAGGGAGCTGATACAGGAGACAGTGATGACAGATCTGAAAGTAAGGACTAGATTCTCACAGTTTTCAGGCTGGATATGGGTGTGCTTTTTATGTCCCCTATTTATCCCCAGTTGTGGTGTTCACCAACCATTTTTGTCTTCATTACCATCCCTGTCTGTCTTGTATGGCTGTGTATGCTTCCTAACTTAGCCTACCTACCTAACCCTCTAATTCTTAAGCATCTTCCACAAAATTCTTTTCATAGGCTCATAGATAAGTACTAGATTAGCTGTCTTTGTGGGTCATTTAAGCTTATCCAATTTCTCTCAAGAGTGAGAGTCAGTCCATGTACCTTGTGTTTGTGAGGTAAATACATTAACCATTATGTTAACCCCTTCCCAATGCCAACCCCCCAAAAAATGAGCACCTGTTCCCCCCACAAATTACACAACATACATAGTTCTCCACTTCAGACACACTTGATTTGGTACAACCGGCCATACATTATTCTACTGTTATTACCCATCACTGATGTGGTGATACTCCAAAGTCATGCAGTTGTGTTTACAGCTGTACATTTATGTTGTGAATAAGTGGATGGCTAGGTGCTCTCCCACCACCCTCCTGCTAATTCCTGTATTATTTCCTCTGTGTCCAACCCTATGCTTCCCAACCCCATTTTCACCACTTTCCTATAAATCCCCTTTTTCACACATTTAATCTGGTCAACAGATTACACTGACACATAATCCATATGGGCAGAAATGGCCATTTGAAAAGCCTTTACATTATGTTCTCAACATTTGTATGGAAGATGGCGTAGTGTCCCAAGGCTAAATGACAGTAAGCACTGATTAACTTCCATAGTGCACCAATGCTAAATGGCATGCACCAATGCCGAGGGACAGTGAGCACTGTTTAACTTCCATAGTGCACCAGTGCTGAGTGACAGTGAGCACTGTTTAACTCACATAGTGCTCCACTGCTGAGTGACAGTCAGCACTGTTTAACTTCCATAGTGCACCAATGCTGAGTGACCGTGAGCACTGTTTAACATTGATAGTGCACCAACGCTGAGTGACATGCACCAATGCTGAGTGAAAGTGAACACTGTTTAACTTCCACAGTGCACTGATGCTGAGTGACAGTGAGCACCGTTTAACTTCCATAGTGCACCGATGCTGAGTGACAGAGAGCACTAACTGCCGTAGTGCACCAATGCTGAGTGAAAGTGAGCACTGTTTAACTTCTACAGTGCACTGATGCTGAGTGACGGTGAGGACTGTTTAACTTCCATAGTGCACCAATGCTGAGTGACGGTGAGCACAGTTTAACTGCCATAATGCACTAATGCTAAGTGACAGTGAGCACTGTTAAATATCCATAATGCAGAAATGCTGAGTGACAATGAGCACTGTTTAACTGCCATAGTGCACCAATGCTGAGTGACAGTGAGCACTGTTTAACTTCCATAATGCACCAATGCTGAGTGACAGTGATCATTGTTTTACTGCTAGAGTGCACCAATGCTTAGTGACAGTGAGCACTGTTTACCTTCCATAGTGTGCCAATACTGAGTGACAGTCAGCACTGTTTAACTTCCATAGTGCATCAATGCTAAGTGATATGCACTAGTGTTGAGTGACAATGAGCACTGTTTAACTTCCATAGTGCACCAATGCTGAGTGATGGTGAGCACTGTTTAACTTCCATAGTGCACCAGTGCTGAGTGAGCGTCAGCACT